>NW_005843819.1:17352-18497 GCF_000455745.1 Alligator sinensis | reverse complement strand
ATCTCTGGGCTTCCAGTGCTGCTGAACTTTCTCCAGCATTCTCACTAAAAACAAAAGGAAACAGTCATTTGGATTTAGAGACAGACGAGAGTAAAGGGTCATAACATTTGTATTTCAATAGTATTTTTCATCTTTGTTTCTTGTTCACCACGCTGTTGTATGCCGAGCACATTGTCAGTGCTTTGAAAACAATGAAAAATCACTGCCTTACAGATTGTTGACCACATCCAGCTTCTCTGAGGTGAGGGCATTTGTCCTGCTGAAATACGACCTGGCTGGGAATCTAGAGTCTGTAAACCTGCCTGTGACTCTGCCACTAATCTGTTGGACAGCCTTGGGTAACACACTTCATCTCCCAGGTCTCACTCTGGAATGGACTCTTAGGCCCAGTCCTACGTACTGTTCACATGTGTAACTGCATTGCTTCACCCACATGCCGTTTGGGATTCTAATTGCTTCTTTGCATTTAGAAGCAGGATAAAGCCTACCTCCCTGTTTTGGCTGCCAAGGGGGCAAGCTTGGAGAGGAGAGATGGAAAGAGCTCGAGGCAAAGAATTTTATGTGCATGGACAGCAGGTGTAGCTGAGAGAGATGTCCTTGCCCTCATGCCCCTTGGCTGAACACACCCTCCCATCAGCTGTGGTTTTGTAGATTGACGTGGGGATGGGAAAGAGGCATGTATGATGGTGGCAGAGTAAATTAGCTTTGTATGGAGCCTCACTGGCACAGTCTGGTCCCACTGTGTTGTGACAGTGAAAAGGTGTGGTTACAAGCAAGCGGAGAGCTGGACAGAGCCCTGCCCACCTTCTTATTGAACACAGTCTAAAGAAGGGACAGCTCTGTCCAGTGACCCCAGATGATCCTGCTCCACCACAGCTCCTATTCTTGCTGTACTGCCAGAAAAGTTACCTTAATTGTTCATTGTCCATAGAGAAAGCCAATGAGCTCCCCACATATAGAGAGGATTCAGTTTGAATGGTCTCCTCTATTGACTGTATCTCTTCTTCTCCCTCCCACTGTCACTTTGCTTCAGGATTTTCATTTTCAGTATGATGGGCTGCCAGTTGTGCAGGGAGGTCTACCTTGGGTTGAAAAGCTTTCAGAAGGTTCAGCACAGGCTTCAGCACCTTCTCAAATGAGGTACT
>NW_005843819.1:12881-17292 GCF_000455745.1 Alligator sinensis | reverse complement strand
TGCCCGTCCTGTTCCCCCCGCCACAGAATGAGGGACAGGCAGTGGTGGGGGGGCTGTCCTCCCAGCCACGGCTCCTGGTGGTGCCATGAATGGCCAGGTGAAGCCCGAGTCCGTGGGTGGAACGAGGGCCCCTTCTGTCCTACCTTCTGAAGTCAAGTGTGGAGCAGTCTTGCATACAGGAGCCTCAGCTCAGCCCCTCCCCTGCCTCCTCTGCTTTCCCAAAATCCCAGCTAGCGAGGGTCCTCCACACTGAAGGCCCACTGCAGGCTCTCTACGAGATGGTCTACCACCTCTATAAGAGCATTCAGCATTCATAGTAGATGGGCTTTCAATGCCACATGATCATCTTAACAAAAGATCCAGTTAGAAGCAAAATGGCATTCACAAAACAGGATTGCCTCAGCCTTATTCTTTCTACTTACCTCCTCTGGTCTTACAACTGGTTGTCCTGTGCTACCCAGAGAAAATGACTGTCTTCATTTCTCTGTGCCTCAGATATTGAACTTGCATTTTCAGAACACTTCTCAGTTTGAGCAATGGATGCTTTTTTCAGTTTCTCAGGAGGTTCTGTTTTTAGGGAAATAACTCGTAAATGATCAGACACCAAGTCCGGAGCAATGGGTATATGTGTGATTCTAATATAACGGATTGTTTTCACAGGCAGCTCCTCTGTCTCTGATGTGGTTTTGTTTGTAGTGGAACCTAGGATTGTTTCTTCAGAACTCCAGGTTTTAAGCTCTTCACTAGCGGACACTTGGGAAAGGACCATGTTGGCAATTCTGCCTGGGTTCATTGTACTTTGGCTTGGTGTTGCTGGACTGTCGCTAATAGCCTGTAGAAAAGGGCAATCAGAGAGTTCTTCAATTATTGCAAGGCTGATTTTATGTTTGGACAGGCCTTGTTCCATGGCCTCTTTAAGGTCCTCAAAAATTTCATTCACTTTGGATCTTGATAAATGTCTTCTGGAATTTGGGCTTGTGCCGTCAGTTGAACTTAAGACTTTTGCAAGGAATCGACTTAATATTTCTTCCACAAATGTCACGGGTACCACAGGAATAGGTGGGTTTATAGGTGGCTTTGGCATTTTCTCTATCCTGCCAAAATCAGCAGGGAATTTCTCAACAATCATGACAAATCCTGAGAAAGCAAGAGAAAATGTGCAGAAAACCTGAAGGTTGTACAGCAGAAATAAAGGCTGAAAGTATACCAATTATCTTCAGTTAGACTCTGTAACCCAGGGGTGGCTGTGACACTCCTTGGTGGCCACGTGGCTCCTATAGTGCTCTAGCTCTAGGTCAGGGATGATAAATTATGTGGGTCCACTGGACACATAGGAAGTTTGGGGGACCTGCAATGGAACAAGTCAGCACCCCTACACCCTGCAACAGGTCCCCAAACCTCCCTATATGGGATGGGGCTGTGAGCAAGTGGGGAGTTGGTGTGGGCATGCGTGGGGGAAGCTGTGGCAGAGACACTTAACTGGGGCCCCTGCCATCACAAGTGCCACCTCCAAGCCACCCTTCTACCCCGAGGATGGGATGGTGCTGCTGCTTCCTGGACTCAGCAGAGGTGGCAGCTGGACAGAAGGTGTTGCTGGGCATCGGGAAACAGCAGGTGAAGCCACCTCCCTCTCACCACTGCTGGAGCCCTTCTCGCTGCGGCCAGCTGGAGCCTGCACTGGGGCTGCCTTGCAGCTCCTCCCCACTGTCACAACCAGCACCACCTCTGGGCTGCCCTGGGTCTCTGCGATCAGCAGGGAGGCAGCACAGAACAGCTGCAGAGCAGGCTCTGGGCTGCCACAGCAAGAAGGGCTTGGCAGCGGTGAGTGGGAGGTACCCATGCCCATCACTAGATCCTGTTTTCCCCTGGCATCCAGCAGACACTTCTGTCCAGCTCCAGGCTAAGCAGACAGCCCTGGCCCTGGTCTGCCCTGAGCAGGGGGCGAGGGTTCCTACAGCATCCATTCGGGACTAGTCCTCCCTGGCCACGATGAGTAGCAGCAGCAGTCGTGACGGCCAGGCAGAAGCTGCTGCTGGGGAAGTAGAGGCAACTGCGCCGGCTGCTCAGTCCCATTTTTCCCTATGCCTAGCAGCAGTTTCTGCCTGACTGATGCCACCGCTCATCGTGGCCACGGTGGTTGGATTTGGAGCTGGTGCTGCAGGGACCCTGGCCCGCTGCGGGGCGGGCTCGGGCCACGTCCTGGGCAGTATCCTCAGCCCATGGTTTGGGCCCTAGCTGCGCAGGTCCTGGCCAGTCTCCATGCAATTCAACACGGAGAAATGCAAAGTGCTGCACCTAGGGAGGAAAAATGTCCAGCATACCTACTGCCTAGGGAATGACCTGCTTGGTGGAATGGAAGCGGAAAGGGATCTTGGAGTCCTAGTGGACTCCAAGGTGAACATGAGTCGGCAGTGTGACGAAACCATCAGAAAAGCTGATGGCACTTTATCGTGTATCAGCAGATGCATGACGAACAGATCCAAGGAGGTGATACTTCCCCTATATCGGGCACTGGTCAGACCTCAGTTGGAATACTGCGTGTAGTTTTGGGCACCACACTTCAAGAGGGATGTGGATAACCTAGAGAGGGTCCAGAGAAGGGCCACTCATATGGTTAAGGGCTTGCAGGCCAAGCCCTATGAGGAGAGACTGGGGCACCTAGACCTCTTCAGCCTCCGCAAGAGAAGGTTGAGAGGCGACCTCGTGGCTGCCTATAAGTTCATCACGGGGGCACAGAAGGGAATTGGTGAAGTTTTATTCACCATGGTGCCGCCGTGGGTTACAAGAAATAATGGCCATAAGCTAGCAGAGAGCAGATTTAGACTAGACATTAGGAAGAACTTCTTCACAGTTCGAGTGGCCAAGGTCTGGAATGGGCTCCCAAGGGAGGTGGTGTTCTCCACTACCCTGGGGGTCTTCAAGAGGAGGTAAGATAAGCATCTAGCGGGGGTCATCTGAACCCAGCACTCTTTCCTGCCTATTCAGGGGGTCAGACTCGATGATCTATTGAGGTCCCTTCCGACCCTAGCATCTATGAATCTATGAAGCCAGGGCTCCTGCTGTTGGCAGCTAGGACCCACCACCACTAGGTCTCCCAGGAAATGTAGTCCCACCTCAGTGCTGACCCAGCCCCGTGGTAGGACACACCATGGGCCAGATGGCAACAGGGCCAAGCAGGACTGAGGGACCCACTATGGGCTGCACAGAGTCCTTCTGAGGGCCACATTCAGCCCACGGACTGTATTTTGCCCATCCCTGCTCTAGGTTATCCTCCGCTTTTTCCCCATCTGCCACACCTTGATGTTCTTCCTTATCTTTGGAAAGGGAGGCTAGGCTGCCCAAGGGTCCTACAGAAAGCCCTACTCTGTCCTTCTGTCACCAGATCCCTTGCAGACCTTACTGGTCCCCAATAGCCTTCATACTAGATAGGTCCTCCTGGTCTGCATGTGCCCTTATGGCAGTGGTGGGCAAAAAAAGACCCACAGGCCCTATGTGGCTTTTGTCTGGCCCATGGCAGGTCCCCAGGCATGTGGGGCAGTCTAGATGGTGGCTCATGGAACCAGTCCTGAACCAGTCCTGCTGCCTCTAGGCATGCAGCAGGGCACAGTGGCTGGACTCATTTCTCTGTCAGACCCAGCACTGCTGCCCAATTACCCCAGTGAGTCACCCTGCACCCACCACTGAGGGCAAGACCCAGTTGCCCAGGGCACACACATGGCCAGATAGGATAGGTCCATGGGAAGGCAGGGAGCTGTGTTTAGGAGTGGGATAACCAGGAAAGGCGAGGATCATGGGACAGAATTGCAGGGTGGTGACATCGTGGGGCTGGAGCCAGGTTAACACTGCAATCCAGTCCATGCACACCCTCATAATGGGTGCAGGATCCATGGGCAGGTGCATGCGGGGAGCAGATCATAGCTCTGGCCTGGGCCTAGCCCTGGTCCCAGACTGTCACAGCCTCCAGATCCCAGATTTAGTCCTAGACACAGCTCCCCATGCACCTGCAGTCCCAACCTGTCCACTTGTCCACACATCCTGCCCATGCAGGTCCTGGCTGGTTTGCTTGGAAACCCCAAGACTGCGGGGCTCTGGGAGCATGTGGTTAGGGCCCTGGGCAGAGTCACATTCTGAATTTTTAGCAAGCCATATCAGCCAATACTGATCTGATTGCTGATATGCAGGTGGGCAGCTTAGAGAGCAGCATCTGGCTGGTAAGTGTGTTGTGGGGGGAAGGGGGGAGGGGTGTGTGTGGGGCACAGATTGAGGTCCCCACAGTGAGGAAGGGAGTGGGACTGGGGCAGGAGCAGGTGTTGCACAGTGCTCATCTGGGAAGGATGGGGGGAGGGCGGGGATGGCAGCTCCTGCTGCTACACGCACTCCAGAAGGGCATGGGGATTTGTGCCCCTCGCTG
>NW_005843819.1:12523-12850 GCF_000455745.1 Alligator sinensis | reverse complement strand
CTGCCACTGCCATCTGGGGCCAAGGGCAAAGCCAGGCTTTTCTTAGTGGGGGGCTGGACTAGACTATGCGAGGAAAGGGGCTACAGGACGGGGGGACTGCAGCCACCAGAACATTCGCAGTATCCCCTTCCCAGCACTGCCACTGCCTGCCCCAAGTGCAGCACCAGCCGAACCACCCACCAAGAAGATCCCGGTGCCAGCCCCAGCCTGCAGTTGCGGCCCGTCCTTCCCCTGCATACAGATCTGGGGACATGCTCCCAGGGTGTGTGAAGTACAGTGGCAGGAGCCACCACCCTCTCCCCACGGCTTTCAGAGGAGCTGCTCACT
>NW_005843819.1:10522-12180 GCF_000455745.1 Alligator sinensis | reverse complement strand
GGTGCACCTCTAATTATTAACATTCTACAAAAAGTTTAGTAATATTAAATAATGCTAATCTAGATAGAAATAATTCGTGTTAGTTGTTAAACGCTGGCATGCAGCATCCACCAGCAGCTGCAGCTGATATCCTCTGTCTCTCCGGTATGAATGCTTGTCCATACACTGAGATCACATGTTTTGCTTCCACTGAATGGGCTGGAATGGTAAAGCAGCATTTTGCCAAATTGTGGAGATGTTGAAGCTGATCAGAAACAAACAGACTGCCAAAATACAGTCACAGTCAAAGGCACCTGGCACGCTGACCAAGTTCATTTAAGCAGCAGGTTTCTTGTCATGCTCTTTCTGCGATCCAGGGATTGATTTCAGTAGCTGAGGGTCAAAACTCAGAAAAGGCATCTATTAGGGTTAAAAATGCGACTAGCACTAGAAAAGGAGGCAGCCAGTTGTTTAAAATGCAGTGGTAGTGACTGATCATACTTGTAGTACTGATTCAGCTTTGCAGCTGTTGCCTGCAACAGTTCTTGTCTTCACTGCTTTTCATGTTGACAGTTTGAATGCTGTTTTGATGCCATGTCTTTGACCCAACTTATGAAATCCATCAGTGTGTTGTGTGCTTCATGGATCAATGCATGCCAACTTTCAAACCATATTAGAAATTCCATGAACTGGATCTCATTTTCAATCACAAACTTAAACTTCAGCTTCAATGTAACCCTATCTTAAGAGATCATGTAGTTTAAGCATGCGCTGTGTGCCAGGTGTGATTTCAAGCTCCTCGCACAGAAATTCTAGGTGGTACTTCATATTTTTGGCATGGTAATGAACTGAGCTGAACCACAAATTCCACCTTGTAAGCACTGGCTCTGGTGGAAGTGACACAGTTGCATGTAGATCCCTGGTTTCATTGGCAATGGACTCCATATATTGGCAATGGACTCCCTATATTGAAGCTTACGGCCTAGACAATGTTTGAACACTTTTTTAAAAGAGGAAACCAGCCTATCCACATCAGGAAAATGTGCATGCCAGACATCACTTACTAGAGAAAGGATGCGTGTATTGCAGGGGACATGAATTGTGCTGGGCATTATTCTACAGAGCACGTCAGACAAAGCTTTGCACATATAAAATGCATTATCAGACAGAAAAGCTGAGACCTTATTAAATTCTAAGCCGTAGTTTAAAACAGCCTACACTACTAGAGGTGCACTGATAAAAGGAAATTTGACATTATCGGCAATCATTTATTTTGGCTGGTGTAGCCAACAATGTCACTGAGAAATGCCATGTGCATGTGTGCAACCGTAGCCCGGCAGCTTGGAGATCAGTGTCTGACTGGTAAGTCTGTGGGGGAGAAGGGGCAGGGGGAGGGAAGGGCCCTGGCGGGGCAGGGGGACACAGATCGAGCCCCCATGGTGAGGAAGGCAATGGGGCAGGGCAGAGGCAGAGGCCCAGCCAGGGTGGAGCAGGGCATGAGATGGAGCCACGCGCAGCTCATCTGGGAGTGCGGGGTGGGATGGGGTGGGGTGGGGGGGAACGGATCCTGCTGCTTCACACACCAAGGTGGAGGTGGGTAGGCATCAGGGGCATGTGCCCCCCGGATCTGTGCGTGGGGCAAGGTCAGGCTGCCACTGCAGGCTCAAGGCCCAGAGGTG
>NW_005843819.1:6349-10465 GCF_000455745.1 Alligator sinensis | reverse complement strand
TGGCGTGGGGAGCGATGGCTACGGCGGGGACTACAGCCACCCCAAATTTTGCCGTAGCACTCTGTAGCTCCCCCTCCCAGCACCACCACCACCACCACCTGTTTCAGCACAGCCCTGGCCCAGCCCCCCTGTCAGGAAGAAGCTGGTGCAGCCCCTGGCCCCGAACCTGCAGCGGCAGCCTGTCCTAGCCCTGTGCACAAAACTGGGGGTACATGTCTCCCATGCCTCCCCCTGGGGTGTGCACAGCAGTGGGAGCTGCCCCTTCCAACCCACCCCCCACACTGATGAGCTCCCTGTGGCTGTCCTGCACCCCCCCCTGTACCGGCTTGACAGTGGCTACCCATGCCCCTGCCCCTGCCCTTCCCTCAATCCCAGCCTCACTCCCTCCCTCACCATGGGAGCCTCGACCTGCCCCCTCCACACCCTTTCCCCCCCTCAGACTTACCAGCTGAACAGTACTCTCCAAGCTCCTGGGATGCATATCAGCTACTGGATCGGTATCGGTCAATATGGCTGGTTAATCGTCAGCCATCGGTTCTGCCCCAAACAATATTGATTGGTGCACCCCTGTTCACTACAGCTTGTACCACAGTAGAAAACTTGACAGATGCAAGGTGAACTGGCTCTGTTTGAAAAACAGGCAGGTCATGGTATGTGCTGTTCCCAGGTACAAAAAAAAAAGTGCAGTACATAGTTATCGTGGGCATTTGTAGTTTCATCTACTACGCTTGAAATGACAAGATCTGCATTGGCAGAATATGAATCAGACTGAAGATGCAAAGCTATGACTCCTGCTGGTTGATCTGGGTGAAGATTGTTTTCATATGGGAAACCCTCAGCGTTTAGTACATATTTGTTCAAATAGTACCTTCATTTAAGGTTATCAACAGGGCCGGCCCAAAGTATTTTCCCTGCAAGTTATAGTTTTGTGGCCCCCCTGATGCGGAAAAGCTGTCGGCAGTGCGGGGGAGAGTGGAGAGCACCTGCAGAAAACGGTGGCGGTGGCAGCGGTTGCAGCATGGGGTGGGGACGGTGCCAGAGTGTTCACGGCTGCAGGGTGCGGGGTCCCCTGCGGCCTTGGTTGCAGGGGCCCCCTGCGGCCTCAGATTTCAAAGGATAGGACGGGACAGCCCTGGTTATCAGTTTTCTCCAGAGAAATACTGTCGGCCATGAATGCCTCCACTAGTGCGAATGTAGCCTTTCTTCTTGTCAAACTGCTTTCAGTGGTTCTGTTAAAGATTGAGGACATAGTTCTTTGTTTCTTGCTCTAACCTTCAGGCTCTGCAGCAGCCTTTTGTTTTATATGCAATTCAGACTCTAAATGCCAATCAGTGCTGTTTTTCCTCGATGTATCCGGGGTCACGATCCACAGTGAACAAAATAATTTACCACCATCTCCATGCAAGGTTCCTACAGGGAGCTTCCTTACATGGTTCTGAGCTGAAATGTAATTAGCTTTCTTGTATTTCTTTTCACTCAACATCTTCAGATTGCAGCATTGCATGTGACTTCTTAAAAGACGGGGCCAAAACTCTTTCACTTTCCTGACTAGCACCTTCACTGTGTCTATGTCACCAGCTCAGCCTCTACAGTAGCGCTCTCTCAATCCACCTGCTCAATGCCTGCAGGAATTGCCGTGCTCTCTTTGTATTCTGCTAAGCTTTTATTTTATTTTATTTTATTTTTTTCCAGTGACTCCACACAAAATTGTGGGAAACGTATTTTTCGTGGTAATCGCAGAAAATGCCGTTTTTCATAGTTTCCATGCAAATCACAAAACCACAATTTAAGTAGGTCCCTGTACAAATGCTCACACCTCTCCAATTTGATTTCACTGTTGAGAGTAGTTGTGTAGGAATTACATTGCATCCGGTTCCACAGTCAAGCTGAAATCTGACTGATTGCTGGTTCATTAACAGAGCTGCAAATATAGCAGACAACAGTTTATCAGCTTTCTTTTGTAGAGCATGCATGTTCAGAGTATTTCAAACTCCAGAAATCACAGAAAAGTCTTCACCTCCCTTATCAAACATTTCAGTGTCCTCGCCTACTGTTTATATTCTGGCTTTATTTCTTTTGCGGGTGTCGCAGCATTGGGACACAAAACCTGGTTTTGTGTCCCAAAGCTCAGGCATCTTTGCCATATGTTAGGCACTTCTTCTGTCTTGCATGCTGTTTCCCTTAGTAGCCGCACTGGACCCTGGGGACCACATTCTCAGTGGTCCCATCTTTGTTCTGGCTCCCAGGCCTCTTCATATTGACCCTGTGTATTTGTTCTACACCAGCAATTGCTGTGATTGTTTCCTTAACTGATTCAGTTGCTTGTAAAATTTGGACACTTGCCCAGAGGCAGATCAGCCTCTCTAAACAATCTCTTCCTTAGGATAGGATCAGATGTCCCACAAATAATTCTGTCTCTAATAAGAGAGTTTGTTATGGTCCCCAATTATACTGGATGCCACTGTTTTCAGCTCTGTAACATCATTATCTAGTCCTCTTCTAAATCCTGATTCCGGGTTTAAAAAAAACAAAAAACACCCTGCAAAAAAACAACCCCCGACCCCCTCTAATACCCACAAATAGTACCTTTCCACAGTCTCACTTTTTACTTAATTTTTACTTATCAAAAGCCCTCCTCAGCTGCTCTGACATATTAGGCCCCTCAGAAGTGTTGCATTCACTTCTATGCCCTTTGTCCCAATGAGGTAATGAGAAAGATTTATCTTTATTTTCTCATCTTGCCCAGCAGAGTCAGCCATGTGTATAAGTTTAGCTCTTCCTTCCAGTGCTTCCATGCTGCTGCCAGGTTTCTTGATGGAAATCCAAATATGCAAGGGGTCTGAGGCCCTCCATGCTGCCTGCTTTCTTCGCTGTGTGGGTGATGCTTCAAATCACACATTCTTCACTGTGGTTCTCATCTGCTGCCACCGTGTTTCATGCAGACAGCTCTGTGCAGTTATAAAGGAACTCCATCTGGATTGCAAGAACTTGGATCTTCATTAGAAGAGTGGTCTGCTCGGTGCTGCTGTCTGCAGCCATGTGGTGCAGCACGTGTTCAGAGCCATCCCCAAATCCTCCAAGAACATAGAGCTTCATGGTGTCACCTTGCAAATAATCCCCAGTACAACTCATGTTCCAATCTGTAGGGACCTGCAGGTTGTTCAGCTAACCACAACAACCTCTGAGTTTGGCTGGCCCCTTGGATCAAAAAGGGTATTAAGAAAATAAAGCAAAAAATAAAAGGCAACAAAACAATACTGGTTGGTTCTCTAATTCGCTAATTTTAGCTCCTTGCACATCATGTAACAGTGGAGAATAATTTTAGTATTTACCTGCGCAAAGCTTAGGAGTGTTAATTAGAGATAAAAAAATATATATTTAAAAGAAGGTAATAGGTGTAACTCCTGGCACACAAGGGTCTTTTGCTTGGAATGTATGTCTCAGGGCAAATGGTGGGGAAGGGGTTGGGGTGCACTCTCACAACAAGAATCAGGCCCTCACAGCTGCCCTTTCATCTGTCCCTGGCATGCCAACACCTTATGTGTCAAGGTTGCATGCATTTTTAGCACCCTGACTAAAAATGTTGCTGACCCCTGTAACAGAGTATTACTCCAGCTCTGCCCAATAATCAAAACAACTTACCTAGTGCAATTGCTAAGCCCACAATGATGAGAAGGAGCAGAATTATACTGACAATGTAGATGCAGTTGCGCTTCGTTTCTGGGCTAAGTCCTGTAGGAATGACCGCTTATCTGAAAGAAAAGCAGTGAATTTAGGATTATCACACTGGGAAACAGGGATATACTGACAATGTAGATGCAGTTGCGCTTCGTTTCTGGGCTAAGTCCTGTAGGAATGACCGCTTATCTGAAAGAAAAGCAGTGAATTTAGGATTATCACACTGGGAAACAGGGATGTAAATGAGATGCAAGTAATATTTAAGCTATAAAGACAGGTGTGTGTGTACAGGAAGCCTGAAACAATGGCCCAGAGAACTAGAAACTCCCCCACACTGCTTATAGTCAGCCCTAATTAATGTACCATTCCCAGGGGAATGCAAATCAGCATGAATTATCAAGTAGTGATCACTTATAGGGAGTTAATAATTGAGAGAGG
>NW_005843819.1:0-5992 GCF_000455745.1 Alligator sinensis | reverse complement strand
ATTACAACTACACCTTTGGTAACTGCACAAAAACCATGTCCTACATTTATTTCTGTGCAAACCTCACACTGACATGGGTATGAATTTAGTTGTAAAATTAGTGAATGAAGTTTATGCTCCAGTCCATGAGCCAGAATAAAAAAATCAAAATGAAATGAATCTCTTGCCACACAAGAAATTTGACATTTTCACTGTATATTCATTGTTACATTTTAATAGAAAGATTTCAGGTTGGGAGATGACTTTACAAAGTCCCTTCCTTTCATCTAAATAAAAATTAGCCATTGAAGTTTAAAAAGATGTTTCAAAAATAACATGCACAATAAGATGACTAGAAGTCCCTTCTTAGGTCCAGTGTAACCTAGAGAAATTTTAAAACATATTTACAGTCCCTGAACTAGCAACACCATAGACAAGGTTCCTAGGGCTGCAGAGCCCTTATCGTGCAAGAGGCTGTGGGTGGATCCCTGCACTGCATGGTGCCCCACTGAAGGCAGGGTTGGCTTACAGGGAATCATCTCCCTGATGGGGGCCTGTGCCAGTGAGACCTTTGGGAAATTTTTAAGCTGAATATTCAGGCTCACTGAAGAGATTTTCCACCTTTCCTTCAAGCACACTGTAGTCTAACCAAGAGCAAAGAATCCCATACTGGATGAGCCGGATATAACCACCAGCCACCCACCCAAGATCAAACCTTCTGTTCCTGAGCAAACTACAGACCGGTAGAAACTGAAGCAAATACTGAAGGAAGGATACACAATGAGAAACACCCAGTGTAATACAGTTGGGTCAGGACATGGGATAGAAAGTACATTAGTAGTGCTAACTTGACAATTTCTGGAAGATAGCAGGACATCAAGAAAATGTCCCCGGTGGGGTAGACACTATCTTGTTGCTATTTCTCCATGTTATCCAATGAATATGAAATGCAAAGTGCAGAAAATCTGTGGGGGATCTGGGGCTGGAACTTCTTCCCTTCCAGGGCTTTGACCATGTCACTAACCTACCCCACCTCTTGCTTGCTCTCTTTCTCTTTGCCCTAAATATCTTCCCCTCTGAGTTGTCCGGTGCGGCAGTTTCAAGAGCAGGCTGGGTAAATTGTTGGCCTGGTGGTTACAGAATTTTCTTGGAAAATGAGAGGTGCAAATTCAATGAGCCTGAAATTGGTTCCTTATTCCTTATTCTCAGTTCCTTTTTCCTTATTCCATGTTTCTGATTCCCGGCTCCTGCTTCCTTTGTCAAAAGCTAATCTAGACCCAATAAAAGCTTGTTATTAATGAATTACACATTCTAAAGAGAGATAATTTCATTAGCAAGGCAGATATACTAATTAGCATGTAAAATAATACCCCACATCAAGTACAGAGCCCTAAATGAAGCTCAGATTAGAATGCAATTATGGGGCAAAATACTTATTGGGCCACCCCAAACTTCCTGTCTATGCCACTGGGGGACTGTCCCAAAGAACCCTGACCACAGTCCTGCCCGGCCCAAAGCACAGTTTGGCAGTGCCAGGCTGCCAACTGACAGCCCCCATGCCCACTCTACTAAGTATAATGGGGCTTGAATAAGGAACTGGGTTTGGGCTGGTATTATAGCTAGAAATCCTTCTTGGGCCACCACAGACCACATCTCTGTGCCACCAGATGACACTCATGGACATATCTAACCAGAGACTTGCCTGGCCCGAAGCGGCTTGTTTTGGCGGTCCGGGCCTCCCAACTAACACCCCCCCAGCCACTGTGCTAAGTATCTGGACCCGACTAAATATCTGGACCTGAATAAGGAACTGAATTTTGGGCTGGGATTATGGCTAGAAATCCTTCTTGGGCCACCACAGAACACATCTCTGTGCCACTGGGGGACTCTCCTGGATATCTCTGATGAGAGAGTTGCCCAGCCCAAAGCGCAGTTTGGCCGTGCCAGGCTGCCAGTTGACAGCATCCCCAGCCACTGTGCTAAGTATGTGAACCTGAGGAAGAAACAGGCTTTTGGGCTAGGATTACAGCTAGAAATCCTTCTTGAGTCACCCCATGGCATACCTCTGTGCCACCGGAGGACTCTCGTGGACATCTCTGACCAGAGACTTGCCTGGCCCAAAAGGTGGTTTGGCCGTGCCCGGCTGCTATCTGACAGCACCCCAGCCACTGTTCTAAGTAAAATGGCTTGGATAAGGAACTGTTTTTTGGGCCAGGATTAGAGATGGAAGTCCTTGTTAGGCCACCCCACTCTGACTCTGTGGCACTGGGTGACTCTCCCAGGCATCCCTGACCAGAGTATTGTCTGGCCCAAAGCACGGTTTGGCTCTGCCACTCTGCCAACTCAGAGCCTCCCCGTGACTGAGCCCCGCTCCTCCCAGCAACTGTACTAAGGACAATGGCTTTAATAAGGAACTCTTTTTCAGCTGGGATTAGAGATGGAAATCCTTCTTGGCCACCCCACACTATGAGTCTGTGGCACCGGTAGACTCCCCTGGACATCCCTGACCAGAGTCTTGCCCGGCCCAGAGCACAGTTTCTTCATGCCATGCTGCTAACTGCAGCCCCCGCATGCCCACTAATATAATAAAAGGCTTAGTCTGTCTGTCTGTGCATCTGTCTGTATGTCTGTCTGTCCGTAATGCTTCTAGCCAACTGCGCGTGCACCCCCAAGAGGGCGGGTGGCTATTGGCTGGGTGGCACACATTGCATGGGCCCAAGTTTGCACCGCTGCCGGGGAATTTTGGCGGTGAGGAATGTGCCCCAGCCACCCGAAGGCTCCCCGCCTCCCTGCCTGAGGACGAATGGGGTATTGCAGTCACTGCCCATCCTGGATGCCCCCCAGAACAACTGGCAGCAAGGGGGAGATGGGGGGCAAGCAGACCCAAAGTGGCTGGGGAGGGAGGAGGGGAGCGGGGTCAGACCTGAACCGGCAGGGACGGGCTGGAAGTGGGATCGAACAGAAGTGGTGGGAGGAAGGAGGGAATTGGGTTCTGATCCAAAGTGGGGTGGGGAGATGGGGTCAGACTCGAAGCACTGGAGGGGAGAGGACATTATTTGGGTCCATATATTTAGCACAGTGACTGGGGTGCTGTCAGTTAGCACCCTGGCAGAGACAAATCGTGTTTGGGCCCAGGTGAGTCTCTTGTCAGAGATGTCCAGCAGAGTTCCCTGGTGGCACAGAGATGTGTCACAGAGTGGCCCAAAAAGGATTTCTAAGTATAATCCCAGCACAAAAGCCAATTCCTTATTCAAGCCAATGCATTTAGTACAGTGGGAGTGGGGGGCTGTCAGTTGGCAGCCTGGCATGGCCAAGCCGTGCTTTGGGCAGGCAAGATGCTGGTCAGAGATGTCCAGGAGAGTGTCCAGGTGCCACAGAGTCATAGTGTGGGGTGGCCCAAGAAGCATTTCCATCTCTAATCCCACCCAAGAAACCAATATCTAATTCAAACCCATAGACTTAGCACAGTGCCTGGGGTGCTGTCAATTGGCAGCCTGGCATGGCCAAACCGTGCTTTGGGGTGGTCAGGTCTCTGGTCAGAAATGTCCAGGAGTGTCCCCCGATGGCACACAGACACGTTCTGGGGTGGCCCAAAAAGGATTTGTAGCTATAATCGCAGCCCAAAATCCAGTTCCTTATTAGGGTCCAGATACTTAGCACGGTGCCTGGGCTGCTGTCAGTTGGCAGCCTGGCAGGACCAAACCAGGCTTTGGGCCAGGGAAGTCTCTGGACATAGATGTCCATCAGAGCCCCCTCTGGCACAGAGATGTGGTCTGGGTGGTCCAAGAAAGATTTGTAGTTATAATCCCGGCCCAAAATCCAGTTCCTCATTCAGGTCTATATTATTAGCACTGTGGCTGGGATGCTGTCAGCTGGCAGCCTGGCACAGCTAAATTGTGCTTTAGACCAGGTACGTCTGTGGTCAGAGATGTCCAGGACAGTCCCCCGGTGCCACAGAGGCATGGCATGGGGTGGACCAAGAAGGATTTCTAGCTATAATCGCAGCCCAGATTCTAGTTCACTATTCGGGTCTATATACTTATGACAGTGGCAGGGGTCCTGTCAGTTGGCAGTCTGGCACGACCAAACCATGCTTTGGGCCCGGCATGTCTCTGGTCAGATGCGTCTACGAAAGCCACACACGTCTAGGGGCCCAGCCAGCCCCAGGCCTCCCTCAGAGATGGGAATGAAAAGAGATGCTTGAAAGAGTAACCTTTCCCACTGCCTACCCCCCACCCCCAAAGTCACTCCTAAAAACACCCTGTGGATTTTGAGGGACACAGAAAGGATGTTACATTTTCTTCTTCCTGGTGGGAAATGTTGGATCAAACACTCTCAACCTGAAATAGGACGAGGTTTGGGGGTCACCCAAAGTCAGAGGAAGCAACTAAGATCCAAAGTACCCTTCCCCAAGCCCCCCAATTTAAATGGAAACTTTGTCATTGACTCTAGTAAGGAGCAATGTTCAGAATGTTTGAAATAACCTACCAGAAAAGAGGGGGCAGGGTTTATGGGACCGGGGCAGGGTTTTTTTCCAGAATAGATCTGCAAAATCACTTCCTCAGAGGTCCTAAAGGACAGGGGAGGAAGAGTATTTAGAAAGCAGGAAAAGCTTCCATTAATGCATGAATCAAGCTAAAAAATCTAAATGCGATTCAACCCTTGGAGAGTCCCAGACAAAGCGAAGAAATTGTTTTCCTTTGAATAAGGAAAAACTTTAAGGGAAAAACCTAGGGCAAAAGATTAAGGAACAAAACAAACCACATGAGGACCGAGACAGCCTCTTTGAGGGGAAACCCTGGATCATTAGTGTCACAACCCAAAAGGTGTGATTTTTATTTGTGTGTGCTTCGGCACTGCTAAATTGTCCCCGCTAAATTTTCTTCCTGGTGCGCAATGTTGGATCAAACACACTCAGCCTGAAATAGGACGAGGTTTGGGGGTCACCCAAAGTCAGAGGAAGCAACTAAGATCCAAAGTACCCTTCCCCAAGCCCCCCAATTTAAATGGAAACGTTGTCATTGACTCTAGTAAGGAGCAATGTTCAGAATGTTTGAAATAACCTACCAGACAAGAGGGGGCAGGGTTTATGGGACCGGGGGCAGGGTTTTTTCCAGAATAGATCTGCAAAATCACTTCCTCAGAGGTCCTAAAGGAGAGGGGAGAAAGAGTATTTAGAAAGCAGGAAAAGCTTCCATTAATGCATGAATCAAGCTAAAAAATCTAAATGCGATTCAAGCCTTGGAGGTTCCCAGACAAAGCTAAGAAATTGTTTTCCTTTGAATAAAACATTAAGGGAGAAACCTAGGGCAAAAGATTAAGGAAGAAAACAAACCACATGAGGACCGAGACAGCCTGTTTGAGGGGAAACCCTGGATCATTAGCAGTTGGATTACTGTAGCAGTGTCAAACATATGGCCTGTGGGCCAGATTTGGCCTGTGGAGTTATTCCATCCAGCAGCTACCAGAAGTTGGGGTATTGCCAGCAGGGCATGGCCTGCCACAGAATTTGGGAGTGCTTAATCCAAATAGACAGGTGCATCAGTGACAGCGGGGCAAGAAAGGTATATGTAGAGACAGCCCTTGCTTGACCTGTCACCACCTGATCCTCAGACCTGTGCCCAGTGCAGTTGCTGCTGGCATCATGGATTCAGCCCAGAAGACGCCCTCTCAGTCTGGATCTGACCCAGGAAAGGTATATGTAGAGACAGCCCTTGCTTGACCTGTCACCACCTGATCCTCAGACCTGTGCCCAGTGCAGTTGCTGCTGGCATCATGGATTCAGCCCAGAAGACGCCCTCTCAGTCTGGATCTGACCCAGGATGATTTTAATACCCTTGGATTATGATAATAATCATTAGCTTCTGGTATTACAAAGCATACAGCACTGTTTAGTCTAGACACTCTCATCACTGAGCTTATGGCCTGCCACAGAATTTGGGAGTGCTTAATCCAAATAGACAGGTGCATCAGTGACAGCGGGGCAAGAAAGGTATATGTAGAGACAGCCCTT
>NW_005843818.1:38117-42205 GCF_000455745.1 Alligator sinensis | reverse complement strand
ATGTCTATGAAATCTATGAAATCATTGAAATCTTCCTGGATAATGCAAGAAATACTTTAATTCAGTTTAGATACATTTACATCCTTTCCCAAAGCCTTTCTCTATGCAGTTCCCAAGAACTTAGTGGTAAAACTGGATCCAGGAAAAAGAAGGATGGAGATCTAGGGGTGGAAACAGACATCATCTGACGTCTCACTTTTGCTACCATAAGAATCTTTACATCGGCACAAATGCTAAGCAAATAGACATTGCTACCCTTTGTTGTACCGCATGGCTGGGTTGGGGTAGCAGGAGGAGTGGTGCAACAAAAGGTTATAATAGAGGAAGCTCATGAGAGTACAAGTCATGGGCGACTGGTGCTGCCTTATTTAGGGGGGGCATGTGCCCCCCCCGTGACCGTAGCCAATCCCATGATGGCTGATTGCTGCAGCCAATCACTACAGCTGCTTCTGGGAGTGGCTGGGGGCCCACTCTGGGGTGGCTGTGGCCACTTCTGGGAGTGACTGCAGCGATCTGCCGGTGCTTGCAGGGTGGGCACCAGTGCTCCCACCTGCCACTCCTGCCCATTGCCTAAGCAGTGAACATGGCCAGTCAGAGGGTGCACCGGTGCTCTCAGGGGGTGAACATGCACCCCTGTGCACTCCTTATGCATTGCCACTGGTACAAATGCCCTGAGCTGCTTGCACCCTTCCACTGCCCTGGGCTGCTCTGGAGGCTTGAGGAACCCTCAGGGTCCCAGAGCACTTGCTCGCTTCCTCTGTTTTATATATGGCCACTCAGGGGAATCTCAGGGTGTCTCTCCATAAGTGAGGATGTTGAAGTTCCCCACTCAGTCAGACCTGTGCTTTGGGTCTGGCTGAGCAGGGAAACTAAGGCTTTTCTTTGCCTAGGCAGACCCAGCCCGCCCCGTTTCCCCCACTCAGCTAGACCCTAAGTCTGGCTGGGCAGGGAAAGCCCCCTCCCCACTAGGCTAGACCTGTCCCTGGTGATTACTGGGGAATCTGAAAAGGGAAAGTGGGGAGATCACATCATCCTTTGTACTACACCATCAAGGGTGAGACAAGGAGCAGCATGTGTTTTGTCCAATGAAGCAAATGAGCTGTGCCATGATACATCACACAGCTGATCCACTTCATTTGGTGACATCTGTTTCTATCATTGGATTAGCTATGTCAGTATGCCTGGAGTTCTGTGTAAAGAGCAAGTTGGAACCCTAATATACCTTGGTGTGGCAGCAATCCCTCATGGTCAAGGATGATCACTCCCAGGGGTCAAGGAAAGGGTTGTAGATGAGTCTGTTGATGATGAAGAAGGCCACTCCTAGAAGCACAGACCCTTTGGCAAATGCCACAGGTGTTGGTTAAAGCGAGGTTTGGAACACTGATTTCTCAGTCTTCCTGCCTTGCCCTACCCCCAAATCACTGGGAGATAGCAAGAAAACCTCTGCAACCTAGAGCAGGTAGATATTAGAGAGGACCATGCTCAGGAGTGTTAATGAAGCAAAGCACCACGACCAGCTTAGTTACAAAAGAAGACTAAAGCAGGTGAAGTAAGGTTGTGGCAGGGACAGAGAGGAAAGTTTTGAAAGCAGGACATGGGTAGTCTTGCCTATTGATTATGCACCTGAAGCACTGGTGTTGTCCTGATCAGTTCCCCAGGGAGCATGGAGATATGGAGGACTCTGGTGTCAGAACTGGATTCAGCAGTCATACGCAAAGCAAAGCACACTGGGGTCAAAAGCTGTAGCTGGAGACAGGGTAAGCCAAGAGTTAACCAGGAGTCAAAAGAGTCAAAAACTAGAGCTGAAGGTCAAACTAGAATCAGGGAATGACAAGGGTCTTACCAGATCAGAAGCTAAATTTGGAGCCAAGAGTCAGAACCAGAAAACCAGCAAGGAAGCACACAGCAGGCCTACAGCAAGAGCTTCCCCCTTTGCCTGGGCAAGGAGCCTACAGGTTGGGCTTGGCATTCAAAGACTGGAGCAGGTAGGGCCCGCTGCCTCTGGGGACTGGCTGCCCTGATGGCTTACTCAGCCTTGCTGGGACCAAGGTGCTGCTTTGCGCTTTGGGCTTGCTACCAGTGGTACTTGTTCTGGAGATGACTTACCCTGCTCTGTTGATTGGGACTGGCTGGGTGCAAGGTTATGGCCCAGATTCATTACACTTCCTATCTAGCTGAAAATCATCCCTGCAGTGGGTATTGACTTTTGAGGGCACAAAGGTCAGCATTTTGGGGGTTTCTCAAGATGTAGATTTAGGAGGATTTCTATGCCAAAGCTACATCAGAAATTTGACCCTGTGTCCTGTATGTATGTATGGATGGATGCATATCTATCTATCTATCTATCTATCTATCTGCTTTCAAGTGTCCCATATCTATCAATCTAATGACAAGCACAAGCACAGAGATTCCTGTGGTGCTTTAAAATATAATGGAAAATACTGAACACAGTTATAACTTTGGAACCCCACTAAGACCTCTGGAACAGTGGGATTATACATTGGCAAAAAAGGAGCCAGGAAAGAGCTGTAACAAAGCACTGATCAAAGTGTACTCAAGGCTGCCTGCATCTCTATCTATTGGCACAATTATATGGGAGGCCTGAAGACATACATGGGTAAGATAGAGAAACCAGGTCAGAAGCCCTAAGCCAGAGGCACTACACAGATCTGATGGGGCTTTGTGGGTGTAGTAAACCCAGATGCAGGGGTGATATCCAGGTCTGAGCTGGAAACACCAGGGGCAGGGTGGAATGTGAACTTCTGAAGGAGTCTTGTGAAGAAGAGGAAGAGCTCCATTTTGGCAAGATTTTCGCCTGCACACATCCTCCGACCTGCAAGGAAAGGTATGACAAGTATGAGCATTTCAAAAGCAGCTGTTGATTTAACTGTAAAATGGAACAAATACTACAGGAGAGCTTCTTGTCTCAGTGAAAACCTGTGTTAATTCAGTACAAAGACATCTATGTATGCAATGTTTCAATGGCTAGGGAGTGTGGCATCAAAGAGATTAAGGTGTTTTGCTATGGCTCCGGAAGCATTCATTCAAGTCCTACTCTGGACTCATGATAAAGGTTGTTCCCAGTTTATGCAGTAAATAGCTACGTGGTCAATCTGGCTGGGTAAGTTACAGGTGGTTCAATCTGGTGCTGGCTACATCACTCCTTTGTGTGCCACTGACTACAGTAACTAGTGTGCTAAACTGTAGGGATCAATTGGGGTGTTAGTGTTGGATGGACCTTCCTTCCTTTAAGATACAGGTCTCAAACATACAGCCAGATATACAGCCCAGGGAGGTGGGTCATCCAGCACATCATCTTTTTTTTCTGCAGTTCCCTCTTGAGATTGTTAGACTCTCCCTGAGCTCAATGTTGAAGAAGAGTTGGAGATAGCTTCATTCACCTTAATAGTGTAAAACATGATAGTGTTCTCTAGTGAACTAGACCAAGGTTACTTAGATCACCCCCAGTGTGTGCCCAGTTTTGTCTCCATTTTTCTTTCTCTCTTCTCAGCTTCCACCTCCTCTTTTTGTTTTGTGCTAGTACTGCCCAATAGGCATGGCTTGTCTTTGTTGTAGCCCTCCTGTCTCTGTCTCTTTTCTATCCTCATCTATTCTGTTCCTTTCTAACAGAACCAGGATGAAGAGTCAAAAGCTAGAGCTGAAAGTCAAACCAGAATCAGGGGGAACCTGCCCCCCCCCCCCCCCCCCCCCAGGGAATTCATGGTAATGTGAACAAATCTTTATGGAAGGAAGAGCACTGGGATGTCTTGGACATTTTGAGAAATACTCAAGCATGATATAGAAGTGGTGCAAATTGTACAAGTGGGCAAGCATGTGAGCCCTGGGCTCTGCCTGAGGTGGGGCTGCCCAACAGGAACAGACATCCTGTGCTCCCCATCCCTCTGCACCTTTTGGCTCCAGCTCTGGCAGCAAAGCAGCAGTGGCAGCATAGGGGTGTATCCAAGTGAGCAAAGGGCATTCTCAGAAATTTAGTTCTGGAATGTGTCTTGTTTGCTGCTGGGGGAAAATGTCACCGCATGTTTTTGCCTCTGAAAATTGGTGAATTTTCTGGCTCCCTAATATAAGTG
>NW_005843818.1:32280-38086 GCF_000455745.1 Alligator sinensis | reverse complement strand
AAATGAGGTGACATCTTCCTTCAACAACAAAGCTCCCAGCTTCTGGGATGTCACCCACTGCCAGAGTCTCCAGAGCCAGAGATCTGGAAGGAAGATAAAGGAGGTGGGGCAGTGGAGATGAAGGACTGCCCTGGGAGCAATTCTGGCCAGTTACACCTCGGTTGCACCGAGTTGTTTTTTTTATAAGAAACAGTCACAAGCAAAGAGTTGTGTGTAGATGAGGAGACACTGTATAAGCACAACAGCTGGAATGGATAAACGTTTGAAAACCCAACAGTAGTGGTGTTATTTAGAAGACTTATACCCATATTTGTAACAATGTTACTATTCACCTGTTGCATAATAAATAAGTGTGGCAAGTGTTACGTCTTGTATTTTTGTGTTATCTGTAACACAAAATACGACATCAGATACCATGTCTTTGAAGAAGACAGAGTTCCATCTCTTTCAAGAAAAATGGAAACTGGAGGAAGAATGTCTCAAATTTGAAAGCTTCTCTAACTTCATCCCGACTACACAGTTGGTAGGCCTGTGCAAAGTAGCGAGTATTCACTTTGGTTTCGGCCAATTCGGGGGACAGCAATTCGATTCGGTGATTTGAAGCACTGTCCTGACTCGATTTGGCTGAATCTGATTCAGAGATTCGGCTGCTGCTGAATCAACTGAACCTCCAAATTACACAGGCTCCATCCCCCACCCGCTCTCAATGGCTGTCCCGCCTGGCTCCAGCTCCTGGCTCTTTGAAAAAAAAAAGCTGGCACTCACCGGCTGCTGCCAGGAAAGGGTGGGGGGGGATCCCCAATGCCCCCCCCCCCTGTTCCATGTGGCAAGGGGGGCTCTGCCACGAGCCCTCCAACCCTTGCTCACTCTCTCACCCCCCCTGCATGGCTGCCCTTCCCGCCCCAGCTCCTGGCCCTTTAAAAAAACAACAACAAAAAAGCCCCAACTCACCGGCTCCTGCCAGGCGGGGAGGGTGATCCCCACTGCCCCCACTGTCTCAAGCTGCATGGGGGGCTCTGTCATTAGCCCCCAGAAGCTCCAAGGCTGCTGCAGGAGCCAGTGAGTTCAGGTTTGTTTGGGGGTTTTTTAAAGGGTCAGGAGCTGGGGCGGACAGGGCAGTCCTGGGGGGGCTGGGAGAGCAGGTAGGGGTCAGGGGGCTCATGGAAGAGCCCCCCACACAGTGTGGGGCAGCAGGGGGAAGTTGGGATTTCCCCCCTGCCTGGCAACACCTGGTGAGTGTGGGCTTTTTTCTAAACAACCGGGAGCTGGGGCCAGACGGGGCAGCCATTGGGTGGGGAGGGCTGGGACAGTGATTGGGCATTGTCAGGTGCTCAGGAGGGCTGCAGGAGCAGGCAGGGGATGGGGCCTGGCGGGGGTCCCCCATGGTCCATTTCCCTCTCCTCTAGCCTTCCCTCCTCTGCCCCCTACTTACCAACATGGAGTCTGGGTCCAGCTCCCTGCTGCAGCCGGCAGGGACTGCCCGAATCGCCAAAGCTCTCTGCATCTTTTCAAATTGATTCAGAGACCTTTGAATCAATTCAGACCTTTTCATTGATCCCCTGATTTGATTCAGAGATTCAGCCACCGAATCGGGCCAAATCCCCTCCGAATTGAATCACCACCCGAAGCTTCACACAGCCCTAAAAGTTGGACCAGTAAAAGACAACACCCCAAGAAATCCTTGTCTGTCCAATAAAATGTAGGATCTTATTAATTCTTTGTGGAAACAAATGGAAAACCTGTGTATTTGGCTTGGCTTGTAAGTAAGCTGTGGCTGCTTTTAAAGAGCTCCCCAGGCAGAGACATCATGAGTCACGCCATGGCATGAAGCACAGCAAGTTTATCAAGACGATGCGAAGACAAAGTAAGTAAACTCGAACAGTGGTTATGAAAGCATAAAAAGCAAAAAATAAATCTTCCTCAAAGCCCTGGGAGAGCTCTAGTAGAAATGTGTGATGAAGACAGGGTGTGCTCAGAGAGCTGCAAGCTTGTGAATATATCAGCCTCTCAAGAAACAGTAGGTGACAGAATCTGTGACTTCTCTGATAATTTGCAAAACCAACTCCAGAACAAGGCAAATGCATTTGCTTTTAACTTTTCAATAGCAATTGATGAAAGCAGAAAGGATTGTGACATTTCTTTGTGAGCTGTTTGTTCCAGATCTGGATCAAGATCTGAATGTCACAGAGGAGTTTGTGCCGGTCAAAGACAACCTCATTGGGGATCATCTTGACCTTCATTCAGGAGAAGACATTTTCAACAGCCTGACCCAGGCTTTGGACAACTTTGGTGTGGACTGGAAAAGGACAGTGAGGGTTGCAACAGATAGGGTTCACTCCATAGCGGGAAGGAAGGCAGGATTGGTGGTGAAACTCAAGTGCAAAGTTCAGAGGAAAATACTGGTTTGGAAGCAAGTGGTGACTTGCTTACAGTGGCCAGGAGCTTGGTGCTTTTCATTTGCATTCTGGCCAAAGGCCATGTGACGAATATTGCAGTAACAATAGTGAATATTATCTGAGCCGGAGCTCCCAGCCTTTGACACTTCAAACAGCTCTTGGAGGAAGCATGGACAGGTTCATGGATTTTACTGCTATGGCTTCATGATTTGAGTTTGACCCGCCTGACTTAAGGGATGGAATCGAGAGCAGGGTATCTGCCTAAGGTGCCCTGCTTAGTAAGAAAGGAAATGAATTATATTAGAAGTAGGTAAAAGAGAGGACATTTGTCTTTCAGAACAGCAATGGTGCAGCTATAGTTTTTATCTTGTTTTACTTTAACCACATTTGTTTGACTAGCATTTATTTTCTGACAGAATTTATAGGGAAAGGAGGGTTGAATTTCTGAAACTTTTTGTTTCTCAATCAAAAACTTATTTTTTTTCCTGTTTAAATGTTAAAATATTCAGAAGGTTGCTGTTATTGTTCTTTTATTTTTAGCTTTTGACCTGGATGGGATGTTTTTCTCATTCACTTGATCGGTCAGAATGTGAATACTTTTTAAACTGAATTTTCAAAATCAAATATTTGACTCGATACAAGAAAATCAGAAAATCAGACTTTCTAAATTAAACATTTCAACAAATAATCCAATAGAAACTTTAAAAAAAAGGAAACATGTCTATGGTGACAACATGAATCTACTTGCAGAATATCTGTAAATACTAGTAATCTATTTTGTCTGGCCTCAGTCAAAATCAACATAAAATTCCCCAAGACGATGAGTACAGCAGATCAACGAATGCCCTGTGATTGTGAGAAACTCCACTAAACAAGCAAGCTGCTGTGATTTAAAGTATTTTCACCTTTTAAGTTGACTTATTATGTGGCCTCATCAGGTACCCACCAATTGAACCTCGTTCCCATGGAGCCTGGAGCTGGCTGGGACCTGCCACTGCCCCAAAGAACTTCAGGGGAGGGGCAGGTCCTAGCCCCCTGCCCAAATCTGCTGGTGGTGTAGCTAGCAGTAAGCCCCCTGGGGCCAGGAGTATTATCCCTGTTTGGGCTCTGCCTGCAGCTCCCGGGTGAAGGGAGAAATCTCCCAACCTCCACCAGGAGACAACTGTCTCCTGGACCTGTGCTCCCTCCCAGCCCCTGGGCTAACACCCAGGAGAGCTCTCCCTGGCTGTTGCAGGGGGCCGGCGCAGGGCCAGAGGAGGCAGGTGCAGATTGCTGCCAGGAGCAGTAAATCTGCTCCCACATCCCTGCACATGTAAATGCTTGTCCAGGGTGGGTTTACTCTAGAGTAATTTACTCTAGAGTAAATCCACCCCACAGCATTTGCACACGTAGACACACCCAAAGAGCATATGAGAGAGGGCTGCAGCCAGCACCACACTTCTCTGACTCCCCACCCCAAACAACTAAGTTCCCATTTGCTTGGTTAGAGGAGTGGGCCAGTAGTATATGTGGTAGAAGACCATAGTGGGGTATGTGCTTGTACTTCTGGATTTGTAGCAAACTGCCTTAACCACTCTGCCACCACAGCACCTTACATCAATGGAGGAATATTAATTCCACAATGGAGAGAACTCATCCACATAAAGGACTGTGAAAGGATATTTGACTTAAAATGGAAAGAACAACTTTTTAAATGTTATAAACTACTACATCTTACCTATCTTTCTCTCTATATAAGATAGAAGGTACCTGCTGCAAAAGGCATGAAGGCCTCCTTCTTCACAAATTTTCCTTCAGAGTCCAGAAAATTCTCAGGATAGAAATCGTTTGGCTGCTTCCACTGAGATTTGTCTTGCAGCACAGAGGACAGTAAGGGGATGATGTGGGTTCCCTGAAAACCAAATTTGTGGAATTATTACATGGTGGAATATAGCCCCTTGATTTTATTTATGGCAATCAGCATTACCAAACAAAGGCATATTTTTACTGACTCTCTCCAAACTTTTCAATTGGCATGTTTTACATACTGAATACTCCCCTTCTGCCAGACCTTAAACATGGGCTGGGTTCAAATTTGGCACCTAAAATGACTGGTTATCAGTAAGGTTAAAGATTGTCAGTAAAAAAAAGAAGAAAAAAAAGCTGTTGGGTTGGTAACCATGGCAACCCTGCTTGAATACAGTGATGGTTTTACAGCAGGGGTGGGCAAAATATGGCCCGTCAGCTGGATCCACCCAGCAGGCCATTCTGTCTGGCCTGTGGGGCCCCTCTAAAATTTACACAATTATTAGCTACCATTGGCTGCCTGTCTAAAAGCCAATGAGGCACCAGAGGCAGGAGCCACTGGCTGTAGGAGGCGCCAGCTGCAGCAGTAAGCAGCTTGGGCTCTGGTTCCTGTATGATCAACCTAACCCCAACCTGACCTGCCTGGCCTCACCCCACCCTGCCCTGCCCCCGGCAGCTTCTGGAGACCAGAAGCTTCTGGAGACCAGAAGCTTCTCCGTAGCAGAGGCTTCTGCCCTGGCAACCCTGTGGCTGTTCCCCAGCTCTCCCTCCATCTGAGGGTGTGGGGCAGCGCAGCATAGAGGAGACAGGTGGATGGGGGTGGAGACCTCCGGTGAATGCCCCACTCTGTGGGGCTTGCAGGACTATGTGCCTCCATGTTCTGCTCCTGGCTATAGTGCCAGGAGCACCACATGGAGGCATGGAGCCAGCCCACTGGCGTGCAACTTCCCACAGCTCCTCTAGTGTGCCACCAGCCATGTGGGTCCTGGCTATGGAGCAGGAACTGTGTGTGCTGGGATGGGCCAGGCTAGCTCCATGCCATGTCATGCAGGTCCGGGGGAGGTAGGAGTGCGGAGCTCAGATGGGCAAGGTGTGAGTGTGAGGGAGGGTGAGAGGGTGTGGGGACCCTCACACACACTACCCGCCATGACGCACAGACCCTGCTGCTGGTGGCAGTGGCAGCAGCAGGCAATGGATGCTTGGGGTGCTTGTGGCTCTGCTGCCTGGTGGCGTGTGGCTCCGGACAGCACTGCACATGGCAACAGCACATGGCAACAAGGAGCTCAGCAAGGCTGGCTGGCCTCTATCATGCAGGGCTCTGCATGGTGCATGTGCAGCTGCTGGCTCTCATGTGCCACCAAGGAAAGCCCTGAATGATGGAGCTGGCTGCCTTCCCCACCATGCTGGGACTCTGCCGGAAGTGGTGAGGAGCCCTGCCTCCTGCTTCCATGGTAGCAGTTGGCTCCAATGAGTGGGGCTTCTCCTGGTAGAGCGCAAGTGCTGGGAGCTGCACGTGTGACTCATGGAGCCCTGTGCAATAGAGGTGGGTCATCCTGGCTACACTTCTTGTCACCATGTACAGCTCTGGTCAGAGCCACATGCTGCCGGGTGGTAGCACCTGCGTG
>NW_005843818.1:0-32270 GCF_000455745.1 Alligator sinensis | reverse complement strand
TGCTGCTCCTGCCAGTGGCGGGAGCTGTGCACCATGGAGGGAGCATGTCGGGAGTTCCCCCAACCCCCCTCCTCCCTCATACCCCACAAACCCCACATATGCACACCCTGCCCCCACAACCCCCCACATATACACCCCCCGAACTACATCTTACACCCCACCACACCCAAAATACAAGAGTAATACTTTGTTTTTGACCTGTTATGCAGTTACCTATATATACACTACACAAACACAAATTGTGACACATTTTTTTTTAAATAACCTGAAAATATGTTATAGTAGATGTTTGACTTTTAGTATATGATTTGTTTTCTTCTGGTTCAGATGGCAACTGCCTTCTCCTAAAAGGAATACTTCTGGGGACAAGGGAAAGGACTTCTGGTGGCAAAGGTCAGAGGTTAGGGGCAGGAGTTCTGGTCCAAGATGGTGACCAGGGGGTGGGGGTCCTGTCAAGGGGCAGGGCTATCCATTCAGCCCTCAACAGTTTACCAAAACTCATTAAGCAGACCTCCAGCTGAAATAATTGCCCACCCCTGGTTTACACTGTGCTGCCCCCCCGGGGTCAACTACTTATCCCATACCCTGATACACCTGGACTGCACCCCACACTATGCTGCTCCACAGTCCACCCTGTAGTCTAACCTCTGATGCCTCTTCTTCCCCTGTCCTGGCACAGACCCCAAGGAAATACTATTTGCCTATTTGCGACTTAGCAGTGTTACAAGAAGACAAGACACAGCTGCAGTGGGAGCACCTGGCTGGATGGGACACGAGGGAGCTACTGAAAGCCCTGAAAAGAGCTCCAGGCAGGGTGCTGTGCTTCCACTCAGACATACATTGCTGTGCTCTGTTTGCCCTTCAACACTGTTTCCATCTTCTTCCCAAGGACAGAACTTCAATCAAGCTCTAGTTGCTTTGTTCTTTATGGATGACTCTTTTTTTAAAAAAATTATTGACAGGTGTTTTTAGCATTTTAAAAAAATGGAGTGGCTGGAAATATAAAGAGACTGGGCAACCCTGATGGTAACAGGCAATGAAAAGTGCTGCAGTAGATATTGATGAAATTGCAAATACTGTGGTGGTTTTCCAATCTAGTTTGATTTAATAGCAACTAAATGAGAAAGGAGTGTAAAGGGGAAATGTCAAAAACAAAACAGAAGGAAGGCAGTGTTGCAAGCAGATTACCTTTGGAATGAAGTAGCCTTTGAGAGTGACATCTACGGTAGTCACACGGGGCACACTCATTGGTAGGATATTAGCAAATCTCTGAATTTCATGGACAACTGCATCTGTGTAGGGCATTTTAGTTCGGTGTTCGATGCGTGGTAGATTCGATCCTAGAACTCTCTTAATCTCGTCCTGGACTTTTTCTGTAAAACAAGATATAAAAATAAAAAAAGGAGAGCAGCACTCACTGAATCCTGAGAACTGTTTTACGTTTCCAATATGAAATACACAGAATTACAAGTTATAATGATACAATAAGCTTTCAGAAATGTCTCTTTCCAGAAATAATGGGATACCTCCAATATTGGACCTTATTACATTTGCTCAGGACTACCGAAGCCAAATGGAGAGTTTCTGAAAAAAACACATGTAACCTACTCACTTTATTAATTTCCCACATAATAACATTCAGTAATTAAGCATGAGCAGGACAGAGAGACTTTTATGGTATTTTATATTATGCAGAGCAATATTATTATTATAGTACTCTATAATATGCAGTTCTGTCAAAATCAGAATAGTTCACAAACTGTAATTAATGTAAAATTGTATTTTAGAACAAAACCGGGAAAAAATTGATACACACCATTTCAATCATATGGTTTTTATGTTAACATTATGTTATTTTGCATTTTTCCTTATTATCATGAAATACAGAAAAAACAAACTTTAAATTAGATATTTTGTTTAGTTTAAAAGATAAACCCCAATTACTTATTATTTTTAATAAGAATCTATTTTATTGGAAATAATAATGCCTTTGTAGCAGTACATTTCCAATTTTTTGATTGAAATGTCATTTTGTCTGAGTGTTTGTAATGCTTAGTACTCTCTGGTAATATGATGTTGCATTCAAATTCAAATTTAAAAAGAATTGTTTTGATTTTGTTTTGTTTTGATAAATGTCTTGGTCATCCCTATCCCCCCTCTAATTCTATTTTATGGAGGATTTTGAAAATGTGATGTTGGGTCTTTCAATGGAAAGAAAGCCTTTTATTGAATGGTTCCAATTCTATGTGAAATGAATCTTCTTTCATTTGGTTCTACTTTAGGCCTTCTTCCCACTTATAAACAATGTCTAAAAACACTGCTGCACTCTCTTGCCATGAACAGGAAGTACTATTTTTATGCATGATAAATGTAGGCAAGGGAGGAAAATATCTTGATTAGGGGCAGGGTGGGAAACAGTCAAATTTATAGTTCAGGAGTTCCAGGTTTTCAGTCTTGGGATCAGGCCACTGGATCAGCCAACTCTATAATTATTAAGATAATGGAGGCGTAGAATATTGTGACCTGTGCTGAGAGATTTTAATTCAAATATGCTTGTCTTCCGTTGTGGGGAAGATTCCTGTCTCGACCTCCTGTGCCAGTTTCACCTGCACATTTCTGGTGAAAGATAAAAACATTTGCATTGACAAGAACACAACACCTCCAGATTTCCATAAATGTACTAGATATCTGAATCTAGATTCAACAAATTAGAAAATATAAGACAATGTTAAGCACATATAAATAGAAGCTTATATTTTCTAACATTAGCTTATATATTTTAGATAACATCAGCTTATAAGCATTTACTTATGTGCTTATGGGGAACTGTTCAACTCTCTAGGCAGCCTGGCTATCTTAGCTCAGGCTGTAGCAGCTGCTACCTTAGATTAGGGTCCCCTAGTCCCACTTTATGTATGCAGACCACAATCATTAATCCTACAAAAACCACTTACGTTGAATGTGGGGATACTTTATCATTAGTAGAAAGGCCCAGCACAGCGTGTTGGAAGTGGTTTCTGTGCCAGCAAAAAACAAATCACCTACAAGGGATTTTAGATTCTCATTGTGGAAATAACCATTGGTGTCACTTTTTTCCTGGAAGAGAGGATGGTGTGGGGGGAATAAAGATTAAAACTCAAAGGTCTCCCATTGGAAGTTGAATTAAGAAACATTTATTAAATAAAGTCTATAGTATAAGTGTGTGATAGAGAACCAAGAAGGCTTTGTGCAGATGCCCCAGAAAATACACTTTTATTTGGTCTACTCAAGCTCAGTTGGCAAAGCTCTGAACATCCTGACCTTAGTCTAGTTAAAAACATATAAACGTGCTTTGCTTTAACATATGAATGTTCTCACTAATGGCAAGAGGACCTTCACATGAAGACAGTGTAAGAGCCCTATCTTAGAATATCCTGTACTCTTTAGGGCTGGGGACAGGCATTATACATACACCAGTTTAAGTGATCAGAAAATGGTTTAAACCTGTAACAGAACAGAAATGCAGTGCACATAAATCACTGTGCCCTAGCATTGTGATGGAGATGCCATAAAAGGATCTAAATATCATATTTTATCACTTGTAATAAAAATGGCTGAAACTGGTTTGAGATAAACCTGGTTGAATGTAGTATCAGACTTAACTAATTAGGGTCATACTGGTTTATGTAATGTCTGTCCCAGACCCCCTCCTGATTTAAGTTAAACCAGAGTCCCCCAGCATCCCAGATATTTTGCAGTCCTGGGCTGTGCTATCTGTTCCAGAGCAGGGCTGGCCCCACTCCTCTGCTCCCTGGCTGGAGCGCCAGCAGAGACTGCAGGCACAGTGGCATCTGCCTGGCTTCCTCCTGCCCACCCACTCCTGCTCAAGCAGGGATCCTCTCCTCCCCTCTCCCATAGCACGGACCATAGCTAGCATGTGGTAGCTACTGCTGAGAGGTGTCTGCATAAGGCAGACAGGAAAAGGCAGACAGGACAGTATCTGCTTAGGGCTTTTTGGAGCTAATCAAAAGGTCAGTTGGTAATGTTCCTCTGCTTCTCTCTTGGAAAAAAGTTGTTTAAGAAGAGCTTGAACTAATGAGAGAGACTTTTGTTTTCTTGATGGGGTGCTAAATGCTCTGCTATCAACTCTCTGTTGGCTCCCTCACTGATCAGGAGGAGTGGGAGGTGCGGGGGGTGGGAACCCCTCCCTAATCAGAGTCTGCTGCTCGTACCTGGCCACACCCTCCTCAGCTCAGCACTGTGGGACGTAGGGAGGGCTCCTCTAGCACCTCATGGCTTCTAGCCTAAGACACTGCAGGCATGTTCCTGGATTTCTTCAGTTCAGAGGGGGTGTCTGTGCAGTTGCAAACTGGTTCAGCCTAACCAGGTTAGATTAACTTGCAAAGATTGAATCAATTCAGGCTCAGGATTTTTGAATGTCTGTCCCTCGCCTAGCAGTTAGGGTATGCCGTTAAGAAATCAGGAATGCTTGCTCAAGTCTCCTCAGACAGATGAAGAATGTGATACCACATCTCCTGCTTCCCCTGTGCATCCCCTAATCATTAGACTATTGGGAAAAGGCCTCTAGTACCACTTCAACTGGTTATTTTTTTGTGAAGTTTTAATGAGTGAGTGCATTCAAAGAACTCCTGCTCGCTCATCCGCTGCAGGTGAGATGGGTAGAGGAATGCCTGCTCTGTCCAACTCAACAGCAGAAGGCAGAACAGAGTGGCACCTTATAGAGGAATAAGGGGCATAAGATTTTATAAAAAAACAGCTTGCCTAGAAGCAGAACATCTAGTAGCCATTTAGGTGATTAGGGAATGTTACAATACATCAAGAATTCAGTTTTTAGCAGTTGACTAACATCTCTGAATGGCCATGATGGCAAACCTCTACTGACAACTTGCTCCAAAAACATTGGGGCTTCTCCAAAAACACATCCAGAGAGAGGAAATATTGCTTCCCTCAAATCTGTCCTTGAAACTCACCTTTTATTGTTATGTCTACAAAAAAATGTGGGCACATCAGGCAGCTGATAGGCTGAGAGTCTTGCCCATTATGGTTGTTGCAGGGCAACAAGAACAATGGAGTGGAGACCTCTTTTTCACAGGCAGAGCAGCAGTGGGAAAACCTGGTGGTTCCAAGGAAACAGCCCCCAAACTCCTGCAACCCAGAAAAACTTACCTGGTACAGACATGGTGGCGAGAAGAGGGGAACCACAGGTGAAGCCACCCATGCAGTTCATCACCACTTATCGGTGAGGCGGGGGTGGCATGGGATGACATCATCAATCAACACCAGCAGTCATCTTCAAAAGCCATCTGCCGGGAACAACCTGGAGGAAGCTGTATGCTTCTGGCCGGCACACCCAGCTGTACCTCAAGCCAGGATACAGTCTCAAAGAGGAGCCTGCCTCCATCAGGAGTGACACCAGGCACTGCACAAGGGAAGGACACTGAAGGACTAACACGACAGCAATGTGCTGGGACACACGAGTAGGGAGGAGAGATCTCTACCTCCCTGATTCTTCTTTTCAGTTTTGTTGTTGTTGTGATTTTTGTATTACTCCAGGAACCAGAGACTGAGGCCATGTTTAGTGATATTACTCCAAGGGCTGGGGGACCAGGAACCCTCAGGGGGACTCTGGGGTGGAGGACCTGGTCAGCCAGACTGGCTTGCCTGTCTGACCCAAGAAATATGGCTGTAAGGAGGAAGACTGTTTTCCTGTGTCTACTGAGCATTTTACAGGCAGAACACAGCAGGAAGGTTGGCTGACATGTGACCAGTGTGCATCCAGTTGCTTTATTTAAATCCATTAGAGGACTAAAATTCATTAGAGGACTGATCGGGGTGACAACACACACACACTGGTGTCTGAGAGAGCTCAAACTATCAAGTGTATGGCCAAGACCATCAGGTTGGCATATGGAAGGGGCGTAGGGGAGGTGGAACCCCAAGGATGTCCACATGCGACACCTCCAAGCAAGTCCAAGACAGACAGGAACCTCTCACATCTGAACTGAAGAGCAAGACGTGGCAGGTGAGTATCAGGGGCCTCCCTTAGGAGGCAGCACATGGTGAGCGCAAGTGCCAGAGGAAGAGCAGGCCTGAGCCAGGATCACCCAGCTCTGAGCAGCTCGGGAGTAGTTGCTTGAGCTTAGGCAGGCACAATGGCTACATAGATAATTTCAGTGTTTCCTGTTCTCTGTCTGTTAGTTGTCTCTTATTTTATACTTAAATTATACATTCATTGGAATCAAGATTATCTTTTTGTGCAGTGCCATGACTGAGATTCATGAGTGTAACAAAAATAACAGAAAAATATTGCAGCTAGTCCAACTGATCACAAGAAACCAAGAGAGTTAGAACTCCAAATCTTATGAGATTGGTCCATCAGGTAACATTTTTGGATGGTCATTTGTCAAATATGTTGAAATAACATCATCATCAGCAGCATTATCGTTATTATTATAATTATTCAGAACATTGCAAAACTTGTTCAGAGTCAGAAACGTTCCTAAGTGTCAGATAATTATCTGAGACAGCCTGAACTGTCACTGGGAACTCGGCACAGAGGAAGTCTAAATGTATCGTGGTAACTTGAACAACACATTGGATCCTAATTTTTGGGAAATTCCTTGATTCAAAAAGGGCTAAGAGCCACAGGCTATTTGAATAACTTGGCAAATTTCTTAGGTATCTATTTTACCAAAGTCAGACTTCCACACAAATATGTTTTTAGCTGCAAGATATGAGAAGGAAACATGCAAGTCTGAAGAAATGGTAGAGACTCCATTACCTCTTGCTGTTTTACAAGGAAAGCATCAATGAAACTTCGCTGGTCATTTCTGTCCAGTGTTTTGAGGTGTTCCACAAAAGTCTTTTCTATAAAAGTATGAAATGTATCTCTGTTTTGAAAAGCAATCTTGTGACTCTTCAGGAGAAATCCAAGGGCTGGGAACATATTATAGACCTAAAAAATAAGAGAAGTCTGAGAAAGGAAATGTAAGTACTGAGAACAGATAAGTGGGTAACATGAATCAAAGGTGTGAAAAAATTAATAAAGAAAGTGAATTATTTTATGCCTTTGTTTTATTCAATATACTCTTCAGATCAGCTGAAGGTAGAAGGCATGGCAGGGAGGACTTGGAGACTAACTTGTTCAGAGTCAGAAACGTTCCTAAGTGTCAGCCTACTTCATCAGATGCTATGAACAGACTAACTGTTAACTGAGGCAGAGGACATTGTTCCTGGAGATGTGAATACCTCGCAAGCTTTCATGCCTCATAAGCTGAGCCTGACATATCTGGAAGGCACAGGAAGGAAGCAATAATTCCATAGTTACTCTGAACCCTGATTCTTCTACCTCTATGTATCAACAAGGAAAAATATGTTTAGCATGATTTGAACGAGTTACATGCATGTGAAATTGGGCTAATTTTGGAATAGTATAAACAGGGTGCATCATTAATGTGCTGTAGTTACTGCTCATTAGGTATAGCATTTGCATAACTAATTACTAAATCAATGTGCAGTAACTGGTGCTACCGTGCAGTAGGACCAGCTCATGGGTTTTTATAGACATTAACTGCACAGTAGCTTAATACTACTGTACATTATTAGCACAGGTTTTACCTGGCTTGCTACTACATTGTGTTATTAGATTTCATAGACTTCCGAGACATTAGGGCTGGACGGGACCTTGGAAGATCATCAAGTCCAGCCCCCTGCTCTAAGGGCAGGAAGAAGCAAGATGAGAGAATGAAGGTACCACACACCCAACATGGGGCTTGAACCCATGACCCTGAGATTAAGAGTCTCATGCTCTACCAACTGAGCTAGTTGGGTTTAACTGTTTTATATTACTGTGCAATTAACATCTCACGTAGACATACCTACAGAGTGTCCTTGTTCCCTTTGGGGTGGAATCTGAACTGCACAGCTGGGTGCCCTGGGACTTCTCAATACCACATCTGTACAGATCTCAAGAATGCCACTCCACCCCCTCACTTCTGCAGCGCATGCCATAAGTCCTTAAAATGAAGCAAGGTATTGCACCTGGGGAGGAAGAACCAGCAGCATACCTACAGGCTGGGGAACTCCCTCCTTGTCAGCACAGAGGCAGAAAAGGATCTTGGAGTCACTATTCATTCCAAGATGACCATGGGCCGCCAATGTGGGAACGTGGTCAGGAAGGCTAACCGCACCTTGTCATGCATCCACAGATGCATCATGAGCAGGTCCAAGGAGGTGATCCTCCCCCTCTATGCAACCTTGGATGCAGTACTGCATCCAGTTTTGGGCATCGCACTTGAGGGGGGATGTGGACAGCATCGAGAGGGTCCAGAGGAGGACTATTCACATGATCGGGGGCAGCAGGGCAGGCCCTATGAGGAGACGCTACGGGACCTGAACCTGTTCAGCCTCCAAAAGAGAAGTCTGAGAGGGGATGTGATCAATTATAATAAACATCCCAATCTCAAGCAGCTGAATTTTGGGTTAATGTGTACATTGTATGCAAAAAAAAAATGGTATATGACATATATGTCACATAGCAACTATAAGAGGCTTGTTTCTTGTATTAGAGTAATGGCAGATCTCTTCTATGCCTTAAGATGAGGAATGGGCTGTCAGCAACAGGGATGTGCACATCACTTGAGAGTAGTTGCATAAGGAGACAGGCTGTCACAGACCAGATCCATGGACAAGTCCAAAGGAGGGGGCCCTGATGGAATGATGAGACTAAGGGTGGAATGAGGTCTATCTTATTTTACAAAGATGTGTTTCCCCTGAAACGTGTCTGTTCTAAACCAAAACCAAGCCATTCAGTAAATGGGTGCCTAATTACCATTCTGTTCATGACTCTGTGGTGCAATGCAGAGGCCAGAGAGTGATGGTGGAGTTAGTTCTGAATGAGCCACTTAAAGAACACCCACAGGCAGAGGCAACATGCCCTGCTTTACCACAACTTGGACTCTTTTTTTAAAGCAGTAGACCTACTTGCTAGGTCTACTTGTTATAGGATAACAGGAAAGTAGGGCTAGAGGGACCTCATGAGACCATCTAGTCCAGTCCCCTGCTCAAGGCAGGATTATCCATACCTAAACCATTTCAGCCAAGTGCCTCTCCAACCTGTGCTTGAAGATTTACAGGAATGGAGATTCTACAAGTTCTCTAGGTAGCCTGTTCTAACGCTCAGCCATCCTCACAGTCAGAAAGTTTCTCCTAATCTCCAACTGTAATTTCCTTTGTTGCAGCTTGAAGCCATTGCTCCTAGACCAGGGGCAGGCAAAGTCTGGCCCACGGACCAGATCCGGCCAGCAGTGGACTCCATTTCCCAGCAGCCCCTCCCTGCTTGGCTGGGGCCGGTCTCCATGGAGCCCCAGCTGGGATAGCACAAGGCTGGGGTTGTCATGGAGATTGGCCCCAGCCGTGTTGACAGGGCATATGACAAGGCAGGGCAGGGGACTGCTCTGGAGCTGCTGGGATCTTGTGGCGGGGGCAGTTTTGCTTGGGGCCAGGGCAGAGAAGCGATCTGCAGCCTGCATGCTCTGGGTACACAGGCAGTGGATCATGGCTTTGCTCTGGCTTGGAATCACGTGTCACCACTGCAAGGAGCAGGAGCATCTCCCTGGCCTGCCCCGCCATGCACCCTGTGCATTCACAGTGCAGCTCAGGCTGGGGTCTCCATGGAATCTGGCCTGGCCATGCAGGCAGGGGCTGCTGGGAAATGGAGTCTGGCTGCCAGCTGGATCTTCCATTTTGCCCACCCCTGCCCTCAATGTACCATCTTCATCCACAGAGAAAAAGCTATCTCCCTTCTCCTTATAATCTCCTTTCATGTACTGAATTCTTACCAACTCCCTCCCCCCCCCCCCCAGTCTTCTCTTCTCCAGAATAATTAACCCTAGTTCTTTCAGCATTTCCTCATAAGTCATGTAGTGCAGGCTTCTAATATTTTTTCTCTCTCTTTGCTATACTCTTTCCAATCTGTACATATCCTTCTTAAAGTGTGGGGCTCAAACCTGGGCACAGCACTCCAGGTGAGGCCTCACCCATGCCAAATAAAGAAGAAGAATCAGTTCCCTCACTTTGCAAGTGACACTCCCATTAATACAACCCAGAATGCTAGTGGCTTCTTTTTGCACCAAGAGCACATTGTTGGCTCATATTCAACCTATGGTCCATTATAACCCCCAGATCCTTCTCTGCAACAATGCAGCCTAGTCAATCACTTACCAGTCTGTATTTTTGCATGCAATTTTCCATCCCAAGTGTAGCATTCTTCACTTGTTCTTGCTGAATTGGAACTGCTCGACTGTAAACCATTCTGGATCCTAGCCCATCCTCTAGACTGCCTGTAACTTCACTTAACTTGCTGTTATTTACAAATTTGTTAAATGTGTATTTAATCCCATTGTCCAAATCAGTAAACAATACTGGACCCCTGGGGGCCCCCACCCAATATCTTCTTCTAATGAGACATTGAGCCATTGATGGCTCCTTGTTGAACATAATGGCCAACCAGTTTTGTATCCCCTTTGTAGTACTTTAATCTACAGTAGTAGATTTATATCCCCTTTGTAGTACTTTCTATAGATCCTTAGTTTGTTAATGGGAATGGTATGGGAGGTAGTGTCAAAGGGCTTGTTAAGTCAAGGTGTATCATATCCACTGTCCTTCCTCCATTCACAGAGCCTGTCACCTTATCATAGAAGGCAATTTGGGTGGTCAGGCATAATTTATTCATGGTAAATTCATGCTGGCTGCCCTGCTTATCTGTCCTGCTCATTTTGTTCATCTTGAGGAAAACTTTTTAGGTAGCAAGGCCTGGCTGACTGATCTGTATTTCCCAGGGTCTTTCTTTTCCTCTTATGTAGAGGTGGACACTATATTTGCTCTTTTCCAATAACCTGGAACTTCACCCAATATCTATAAGTTGCTCTGGCACCCTTAATGTGGCACTCTTGAAGTATAGCCAGCTGTTATCCTCCAATTTATTGGACTGCTTCTGCTTAGAAGGAAAGATTTAATATTTTGCACAGGCCATACAACAACTTCTATGTCTTTAAACAGTGTGTAGTGAAAAATACTTAAAATACCGCAATTGAGGCACTTCCAGCAATGGTGATGTTTTCATTGATCAAATTTAGAAGTCTAATGAATCGTGTGTCTTCGTAGCCAAACCTCTCTCCGAGTAATATAGATACAATGATATTAGCAACTGCTCCAGCCATTATTGAAGCGGACTCAAAGGGCTTTCCTAAAAATTGGAAATATTCAAATCACGGGATGGCTGATAGGAAGTTATTACTATTCTTTATTCTGTCTCTTTACACATAGTGGTCCCAATCAGGAATTAGGACAGCATTGTTCTGAGTACCTTGCTGATATACCCCACATGCCCCACAGAAAGAAGACAAACAGTGGGTAAAAGCAGACATTACTCTTTCATTTGCAGAGGGAGACCCTGTTGGTCCTTACATGATGACATATTATCATTAAGGGAGGAGCTGCACTGGAGAGGTGGGTTGTTTCCATCACCATCACAGTACAGTCCACGATTCACAGGTCCTTGTTCAGGGTCATTAGGTGGGGGGTCATAAGGTCTAGGTCTCCAAGACTGGGGATGAAGCACGGAGAGAGTCTGTGGCACAAGCTTTTGAGGTTCAAAGATTTGCCTTGGAAGGATGTGGGTGCCCAAGAAAAGGAAGGAGCAAACACCTGCAATAGCACTTGCATGGTTTTATAAGTTGCCTTTCACTTCTTTAAACAATTGGAACAAAAAGATATCAGATTAATTGGATAGTGGCATTTCCTTATGGGAGAAACTTTAATGAAGCAAATAAATTCTTGTGCAAGCTAAGGAGAATGAACCTTAGCGGTTCTGTGAAGTCAAGCAGCCACTCACCTTTCTGAGATTCCAGTTTCTCTATCAGATATTCACACTCTTCAACAATCTGGTCCTCAATGGCCCTCTTGCCCATTCCAAAGTCTCGTAAGGTTGAGAGAGTAAATCTTCGCATCACTTTCCAATTTTCCCCGTGTGATAAAATAATACCTGAAATGAAGAGAATACTTAGAAAAATAGGCTAGAAAAATAATTAAAACCACTGCTTCTCAGAAGTATTCAAGATACCCCTCATCTGCAGTATATTCTTCATGTAACAGCGAATGAAAACACAGCCATGTCCTCACAGAAAACCTTTCAAGATCGGAAAACCTGCTTTTAATCCAATACAGAATGTAAATGAAGAATTCAAAAAATAATTTAAAAAACATGTTTTGGGGGAAAAAGCATTGCTTTGGGGCAGTCTAATTGGGGCTGTCTGATGTGAAATTAGGGTTGCCAGTTCTAGTCATTGCTCTGCATGACTGAATATCTACCATACACACTCCAACCACCTGGCCAGACTGAGTTCTTACTTCCATGGAATTATTTATGTTCCTGCAACCCTCCCCAAGAACATTTGCACAGAGTGGTTTAAGTGGTAAACACTAGTCTAGGATGGTTTAGTCAGGGATAATCCTACCTTAAACAGGGAGTTGGACTGATGACCTCCTGAGATCCCTGCCATCCCTATTTTCCTAGGATTTTCATCCAAATTTACCCAAACAGAGGGGAAAAAATAGATTTTGATAAAATAAGATTTTGTGATGGAGAAAAAATGTTTGACAATTTTTTTTTGGTGATCTTTAGCTTGGAGGCACTAGAGGGAGTAGAAAACAAAATAGGAAAATTATTTTAGGAGAGCTGTAAAGAAATTGTTCCTGGATGTTAGGTAGGATTTGAATGACATGAAATTATGATTGAAATGTTTTGAAAGACATTGGTATTAAGTACAGCAATCAAAATGGTTATTGAATGATATACTGATTCCCTCATTGTTTTGGTAATCCATTAAATTCAATTAAAGTATGTCTGTACATTTTGAGATGCATTTTATATAACCATTTTTATAGATATTTGCAATTGTTCTGCAAAGCAAAATTGTCCAGAAAATTTCTACAGCAAAGATGGGGTCAAACCTGATGGAGCATTAGTTACATTTCCTTATCCATGATGTTGTTTCTTATAAACATATTTAGTAAGGTATATGTAATCCACAAAGCACTTAATTATGTGTAGATATTCAAATCTTGTTATCTTCCATGGAACTTGAAACATTCATAAGGTTAATATATGTCAAACATTCCTGAAAAGGGAAGTCTGTCTTAAACTTGTTTATATCCATCCTACCTATGTCTAAGAAATGCTTTAGCCCAGTAATGGAATGAGTTCTGAACGAGGAGCAGTCCATTACATAAAACTTATATGAATGGAGTCTGCGATGATGTCTAAGAACAAAGTTAATGTGAGTAGGGACTATTTGAATATTGCAGACCCCAAATGTGAAGAACCATGAGTCAAGTCTCCCAAATCATAAGATTTTCAAAGACAATAATTACTGGGTTATCTAGTCAGCTCCTTGCTTTATAGTCTTGCATGCAACGTGCCCCCAAATGGCATAAGCAATTTGTTTTTGAAAGGCAAAATGAAGAAGAATAGATCTTTCCTTAATTCTGCAATAGCAACTGCTGTAGGGGGTATAACAGGGGGCCTTCTCAGGGCCAATTTCCCTGTGGCCCACCCACCTGTTTCTGGGCTAACTGCCTGCCTTCTCACCCGGCATGCCTTGTTGTTAATTAATTAATTGAATGATGTTGATTAAACAGGAGGCTGCCCATTTCTTGCCCCAATGCCAGGAGGTGCTATATGAGGCTCTGTTCCTCCCCTACACCATAGCCCAAGCCTCGTAGATGGCATCCAGATGTTACCAACATCACCGCCGCAGTCTGGGCCCCAAATCCTCCAGTCAGGACCCCTCTGAGATCCCTCCATTCAGGCAGCCTACTCTGCCTTCATTTTGGGCTATATAGCTCCCTGAGCTGCTTCCCCCTTATGGTTGTGGTTCCCCTGGGACCTTTGGCTCTACTGGCCCTGGCCCACCTCCACGCCAGTCAGAACCCCAGGCCCTCAGCTCTGGGCAGCCCTCGGGGTGGGCCCCTGACCCTTTGACCCTTCCAGTCCTGGCCCCAGCATTGACCAGTCAGGAGATGTTCAGACAGGTTTGAGTCTATGGCCCCACTCTCTTGCTGGGGTCCATCTTCCAGACCCTTCAAAGTGGGTAACCGCCCGGTTGCGGGGGCTAGGGGTTAAGGAGCCCTGACTCACCTTTCACCAGGGTGATAACTGGCTTGGCATTTCCTGGGGGCTTCTGTGCCCCTGAGAGCCCCACCAGGCCACCCATTCCTGGCAGGGTGCAGTTTTAGGTCATGGCCAGGATGAGGAGCCTCCTGACCATCCCCTACAGCTCCTCCCTTACCTCCAGATGATACCAGCAGCCCTACGGCCAGGCAATGTTATTGCCTGGCCTTCCAACAGCAAAATGTCTTGTTTATATGGGCAGCCCTGAATCTAAAATGGCTGCACTAATCAGGCACCTGCCGGCTGCTGTTTTCTGGCCCTTAAAGTGGCAGGCACAAACAGTGCCCTGCCACAGGGGGAAGGGGTGGGGAGAGGAGGAGGAAGGGAGGGGAGGGAAGAGAAAGTGTTCATCTTCAGCTTCCAGAAAGTCCCAGGTACAGCACTATAGTATCAGTTTCCTTATCCCCCTGGGAGAGGCAGAAACTGTTATTACCATATTTCCTCAACTTTAAGGTCCACTCTAATTTCCAGGAGCTGAAATTTGGAAAAAAAGATGTGTGTTGTATGTAAGAAAATGTGCTTCACCCCTACCACTCCCTTCAACACACGCACACTTCAGGATTCACATGGTCAATGCTTTGTCTTCAACAGGGTAGACATTTATTGTTGTGAAAGAAAGCAAAGATTCTCATGTGAAACTAAGAGCTGAGGCTTTGGGGCTGTCCAACTGGTGGCCTGCAGGTTGCATGCAGCCTTCAGGTTGTTAACACATGGTCCCCTGGCTCCCACCTGGCTGCTACTGCTCCTATTGCTCCAGCTGCAGCAGAGGATAGGCAGTCCCATCTCTGCATGTGACTCACTATGGTTTTTTTCTCATCCACACCCATTTCACCTTAAATCACACCTACTGACTCCACTGAAGTTCCCTTCATTTACATTGATTTCCAAGGGCATTCATTCAAATAAGCATATTAGTGGATGAGGGATCTGATCCTTCTATGGAAATAAATTGCTACTTGTTTGCGTAAGGTTAGTTTATGAGTACCAATAAAACTAAGTCACCATTTCCTTTGGATACTGCTTCAAAAAATGGGACTTTAGGTCTCTCTGCAAATGCATCTGCCTGGTTCACAAGAGCTTCCTTCACTGTCTCGTAACCTGAGATCACCACCATCTTCGTTAATCCCATCTGAATACTGAAGACAGGGCCATAGGTTTCCGACAGCTTAAGTGGAAAGAAAGGAAAATCAGTTAGGGTAAATGCATCCATTGAAGTCGGCAGAGCTACACCAGTGGTAGATTCGGTTTAGTTTGCTTGAAGCTGAAACTACAGAAAGAGCCATGAAGAGAAATATAGAAAGAAATGACAGTCCATATCACTATGCCTCCTTTGGACTGGATCTTAGGAATGGAAATTATTTTGTAAACATATTAATACACCTTTAATTTTTCTCACGTGAAGTGTTGCCCCCTTTATTACAGCAGGGAGTCATATAACTGTACTGATAAATTGTTATTTTGACTCAAGTTAATTACGGGTGAAATTCTTCATTAATGCAAACTCAGGTTCACAAAACATGGAATCTAAATGAAGATCCAGCTGGAATTAATCAGACCTTCATGTTTGCAACTAGCACATAATAGAGTGATGAAGTATCACATTGAGCGATCTGCTAGATAGATGGTATGTGTGTCTTGAGAAAGGAGGCTGTGATGTAAAAAGTGTATTTAGGAAGGTCAGAAGGGGGTCAGAGTTTCGGGTAGTGCTAGGGTTGTATCATACTTGTGTGAAGCAAGTGTCAGATCTGGTGATAGTAGTGGATTTCTAATAAGTATCAACAGTGATGAAAGCAAGTACTGTAAAAATAAAAAAAAAAAGCAAAGAGAAAAATGTGTTGTGGGTGTTTTGGAGATAGAACGATGGAAAGCCAAGATGGGAAAGCTGAGTTAGGACCAGCGGTAGAGCAGTCATCATGGGAAGCTATTCAGAGAGAAACTCAACCCTCCGGAGCTGGTAACACCACAACAGGTGACTTAATGTACACCAAAAAAGAAGTGACAGTCCATGATTCTCAGATCCCTGGCAGAGATACCAACTAGCAGAGGAAATTTGGAGAATGAATTCCTAAGGGAGATGAGAGAGTCAGCAACTGTGCGTCATGCAGCAGTGTCAATATAAGCAAGAGGAAGAAGACAGCCAGGGGAAGGAGAATTTGAAATGGAGGGCAGTGCCAATGGTCCCCAAATTACACACATGGAGCCAGAGCCCAGATAGCCAGAAAAACTGTAGAAAACTCTTTTGACTTTAGGAGGCAAGGTGATTCAGTAATCCATATACTAAAACACGATTTACCTCTAGGATAGTTTGAAAGGGCCTCTTCAGATCCATGATGAGCAGATTTCCAATGAGAGGTAAAGGCCTCGGTCCTGGGGGGATGTCCTTTCTGCTGCCTCTCTTCCAGAAACTCGCACTATTCATAACAAACAGGACAGTCAGGGCAAGCACCAGCAAAATCAAACTAGTTTCAGACCAATCCATTTCTCTTCAGCAAGCAGTAGGGGTGATACTGGTAGAGCACTTGATGTAACGTGAAGCCAGCCAGCCAGTACACAAACATTGTGCACAATGGAGGATTGAAACCCTTCTGTGATTGCATAATAATTTAGTTTCTCTCCCTCGCCCATGCTAATCTGCTTTCAATGGATGCAGTTTGATGCCCAGAGGCCATTACATGCACATTGTGTTTACTGAAGGCTTTTCATTAGTTTGGGATTAAAAGTAATGTGGATCCTTCCCCCTCATTTGCATTCAGGTGTGAATGTGTACTGTATGATACACAACATGCTTTTCTTGTTGCCATAGGTAATTGGTGGAATTCCAGATTGAGAAAACTAGTCTTGCACCTTTGAAGCTGGGGTGTGAGATGCATCCAAGCAGGTTGAATAGTGCGCTGTCAGCAGGTGCTTAAAAATGCATTGCAATAACTCTGCTCCCATTGAAGTCCATTGGGCTTCTGAGAGAGCAAAACTAGGGGACCTCTGAGCCATTTAAAACCCCCAATTATGATTCTGTATGGAAATCAAATTCACCTGTCCGTCCTTTCTGAGACATCAGCTCTTCACATGGGCTTGCTATAATACAGCTTGGGGTTTTCAAGGAGATGAAAAGTCTATGGCACCAAACTCCTCTTGACTGTTAATTGGAGGGAAGTGCCTAATTCCCATAACTCCTTTGAGAATCAGAGCTACACAGGCTGGATTCTGTTTGCCGGACTCGCACAGGTAGCAACGCAATCTCAGAGGATCAGCTCTCTTGTTACACACACAGGGCCTCACCCAAGGTCCACTCCATTCCCTGCGGTTTTTCATTGGCTTTTTTGTCACGCCTCAGTGCTGGAAAATGGATATCACCATGCAGGCAGGAGAGCGATGGGAGAGGCAGTTATCAGAAACTTGTTTTATTTTTTTCCTAACGCTCAAAAGGAGCTCTAGGAAAAGGAGCACTGATTGGGTAACTTTGACACCTCTCCTTACTTGACAATATTTTTGAAAATGGCCTGAGTAAAGAGTTGGTAGATAATGAGCTGGGGAATTAATTTCTTGTGAGTATACACCTTCAGAATCTGAGCTAAAGCCCTTTGAAAGTAATGACATCAGTGTGATTTGATTTCAGACCAATAAGTGTTTTTTTTCTTCATCTAATAAAGAGTAAGTGGGTCAAGAGCCTCCCTATAGCAAATGCTACAGTTCTCACAGTTGGATAATTCGATGTGCATGATTTTCACCGTTGTACCTCACAGCCAATTTAAATCAACATGTGGGCCAAATGCCTCTGAAAAGAAATCCAGACGTACTGGTGACAGATTATTGTGCTCTGGCAATAAATCTGGTGGCTTTTTAATGGGCACTGAATTAAAAACTGAGAAGGAGTTGCTGGGAATATTGAGTCTGAGGAATTACATCTCAGATACATAGGATCAGCATGGTACTATCGAGGGCCAAGTGAATCCATGGGTGTACCTGGTCCAAACAGAGCAGGGGGGCATGTTGAGGCAAAATCATCAGGATCCTTGAATACTGGAGAGTGGAAAAGTGTTTGCCTTTGAGAGATTTCTAGGCAGCATATATGGAAATAGAGTACAAACCCCTCATAGCATTGTTGAACCAGTTATTAAATGACTGTGCTTTCAGGATTCAAAGAGTGATACTCAGGGTGCAAAAGTATGGCTTAAGTGTGACCTACACACAAAGTACATTTATGTTTGCTGTGGTTGCACTCTCTAGAGCTATACAGCTGGCTATGAAACTACAAGAGACCTTTGAGACAGACATGAAAGCTTGTGTAGAATTAAGTGTCAAGTTGCTCCTGATAGCATAAAGGAAACTGCAGCAAATAAAAAAAAAATAACCCACAGAAATGGAAAAGGACAATTCATTGGGATCCTTGAAAAAAATGATAGATAAATATTGGCCAGAATACAAAAGTAAAGTTCAATGTACATGTAGCAGTTTACTAGAACAGCAGACGTGAACTTTCAGTCGTTGAAAGGCTAGTTTTTAAAGGTAGAAAGGAAATGCTGCAGAAGATCCATGAGGACCATTTTGGAATTGAGAAACATAAAAAGGGAGCATGTGAAGTGATGTGCGAGCCCAGGATCAACCATGACATTGCAAACACAGTGGGGGCACATGGAAGTCCAGGCAGGGGTGAAGTAATGGGACAGGCAGTGGAGGGGCATAGGGGGACAAGTTGTGGGGGCAGGTATTGTGGAGGTAGTGGGGCAGGCAGTGAGAGACGCAGGCAGCTTGCTCCCTGCTGTCTGTCCACCCCTGCTTATCCCCCATTGTGCTACCCCCACACCTGCAGCCTCAGGCTGCCCCGATTCCCTTTCCCCTGCTCCCCCATTCTCCCCACTCCATGCCCACTTTTGCCCACCATAGCCTCAGGTCCCCACTCCGCTTCCTCCCATCTCCCCCACCCCCAAATCTCACCCCTATGCTTGCCCCCAACCCACCCTGAAACAGCCTGAAAGACTCACAGAATCTTATTAAACAAGCTTGAAAAAAGGAGGAATAGGAAAATGAGTGGTAAAGAGTCAATCCAGATTACTTATGCAAGTAATCTCTCCTCTGCAAATGGGCATTGATTGCTTTTTGGGTGAACTGATTTTTTGCAGCTGTTGTTAAGAGGGAAGATGCAGTGATAAAAAGTTTTAATTTAAAGAAGTTCCCTAAAAGGAGACTGAGGGAGCTGGGAACTGGGAGATGTTGCCTCAAGCAGCAGTTAGCTAGCTGATTAGTAAGAGAGATTTAAGACCTGCAGAGGCTTGTCTACTGCTCCATGGATAGAGTTGATTGTTTAGTTTTTCTTGTTCACGTGTTGACTGAACCCGGTGATTGCTATGTCCTTTTTACTGGGCTGCAGAGGGAAGTTGCCTTTTGCTTGCTTGCCTTCTGGCCTAAGGACTCTTTTGTCTCTTTGTGCAGTGCCCCATCTTGAGCAGTGTCTTTCCCCAGTTTTGTCCCTAGCCTGGTGTTCAGAGCACTCCTCTTGGAGGTGGAGCATGACTATTCAAGTCTTCCCTGCAAACTCTATGCGACGCACACTCCGGCTGACCTGCCCACCCATAGCCCTGGCAGCTGATAGGGCTGAGGGGGGCTGAGGGGCTGTGGGTGGGAAATGAGGGGTACAGGCAGGGCCAGGGACTGTGACTTGGGAGTGAGGGGCACCAGCAGTGCCACAGGGGCTGTGGGTGGGGAATGAGCGGTACAGGCAGGGCCAGGGACTGTGACTTGGGAGTGAGGGGCACCAGCAGTGCCACAGGGGCTGTGGGTGGGGAATGAGGGGCGCCAGCAGGGGTTGGGGGCTCTGGATGGGGAGTGAGGGGCGCCAGGAGGGCTAGCGGCTGTGGGTGCAGAATGAGGGGCAATGCTGTGGGCAGGGCATCATCATATCAGAGCTGTTTAGAGGGGACAGCCACAGCTGGACCCGCGTCCTGGTGAGTTAAGGGGGCTGGGGGAGCTCTGATTTTCCATTGTCAAAACCCCAAAATCAAATGGCAAAAATTATAGTTATTTAGAATTTAATTTATTATAGTGATTGAGGCACTGGTAGGCTTCCAAATTGCTTTAAAATTGTAAATATATCAATAAAACATGTCCAACTGATATCTATCTATCTATCTATCTATGCAGTGGTGTTTCATTTTAATCATGGAAAAACACAGATTTCAGGGTTTTTAATCAGATAATTTTTAGGGGGGGTTGGGTTTTAAAATCAGAGAATTTGTGATTTTTATACAGAGAAAGCCAGGATCCCTGGTAATGATCGTCTATGAATCAGCAGCTTGATCACCTGCAAGGAGTTGTTGAACTGGGCCATGTACAAAAGTTCATTTTTAGCGGTGGAAATTTTCCACCGCTAAAAATGATTCTGGTAGAGGGAGTAGTCTGAAAACACACCCTCAGCCCGGCTGTTGGCACCTTCCTAAGACCAGGTGATCTTAGTCTGGGGAAGGCAAGGATTGCACCAGTGCGCGTGGGGATTTTTACACTTGCTTTCAACACGGCACCGGGCGCTTTAGTTAGTGTACTGCACTCATTAAAACCACTTGTGCATCACAGCGCAATGCTTTCCCACACTAAGAAAATGGTGGCACATTGAATGTGTTTTATTTCAAAGCGCACCACTGCGGTTTTCTCAGCGTGGAGATGCACTGTGCCGCTGATGCACATGATGTGGGAAGCTGCCAGAGCACATCCATTTACATGCTCCAGCTGACTCGATTAATCATTTCTGCTCTGAAGCACTGGATTTCCAGCACATTGGAGCAGGTTCCCCCCATGAGTGTAAGTGCCCCCCATTTCTAAGGGGACTAGAGCAGCAGGACAAATGCCTCTGCCGGCTTCTCACTCTGAGGTCTCCTATAAGGTTGCAGTCTTGAACCTGGGGCTGTGATCAAGCAGCACAGCTGTTCCTCTTGATTAGCTAGCCTGCAGTTAATTGCCAAAACTGCTCAAGGCTGCCTGAAACCTCTAGTGGGGCCAAATCCTCCTCCTACTCCCTGTCACTGGGATGGCTGGCTGGGGTCAACTGACTGTCCCCTTCCCATATAAACCCTGGAGCCAGAACAGGAAATGACTGGATAATAGGGTTCTTGCTGATTTAAGGTCACTTTTCTATTTCCACTCATATGCTTTTTAGGCATCTCTCTTTTTGATCTCTTGGCTCCTGGATTTGGCTTGCCTCTAGATGCTGCTCCTGGATTGAATCCCTGGTTTCCTCTCCCAGTTCGATCTCCGAATCTTCTGATTCATTCTGACCCTGGTCCATGCCTCAAGCCCCAAGAAGCCCTTGACCTGGCCTTCTATGCCCCAGTGTGACAACTCTGGAGTGAGAAGCAGGTGAGGGGAAGTGCTTCTCCCTCCACTGGCTTCCCAACCAACTGGGACTGAGCCCTATGGCAAAGCCCCCACCCACTCCATGCACCTGGGACCGGTGTAAGGAGCAGGTGGGTGCTTTTCTGTGCTACCCTGGGGAAGGCACGGGAGCCTTTTCCCCCCAGCGTCACTCCTCCTGGTCCCTGGGAGGAGAAAAACTGAGGGAAAGTATACAAATGATGATTTTCTCCTTTTTGGGAAACTCTTCTGGGCAGACTTCTCCCTGGTTTGATTTGGTTGATTTTTTTTTTTCCTCCCAGAACCACTACTTTCTGGTCTAGGAGAAAACGCTTGACTGTTTCTGCAACACTTGAATGTTTCTGCCACATCACTCAGACTGTCTTTCTGAGTGATATATATATATATATATATATAATTTAAAATGGCAGGAGTTTTGGAGTGGTACTAAAGATAGCAGAGCATGTTGTCTGGAGGAGAGATGGAGAAACAGATGGATAGCCAGGTGGACTAAGTACGTACTGTATGTAGTTGTTATATAGAGATGAAAGCTAATATGTGTCAAGTTTTACGCTCAGTGCAAGCACTGCAGCCACTACAGATCTGAAGGGAGAAGTTAAATGATTAAGTCGAGGTGGGATTCGAGGCTGTGAATCCCAGACTCATGTAGTACCTAATTCAGGGCTGCTGGCGGATGTCTTGTTTTGGGGGAGGTGGGATTCTAGGTTCCTCCTGCTTCTTTTGGTGTCTCCTCTTGGTTGGTTTAGGCATCCCCTTGCTCGGCACGCTGAGTGCAGTGAGTTCCTTTCATACCCATCTGATTCTCTCTACTTAAAATTCAGGGACTCTGGACACCTCAGGTCAGTTGTCGGTGCAAAGGAGCATCCCTGGGGGAGCCCTTAATGCTCTGTGCCACTATTCCCAGGTGCCTCATAGGCTTGGACCCTCTTGGCAAGCAGGGATTCAGTAAGGGACTAAAAGGTTACTGTTCAACCTGAACTCTCCCCACACTGCTGTGGCAAAAAGGGCTAGTGCAGTCCTTCAGAGGCTGTTGTATTTGGGGCTGAGAGAAGTAGGCAGGTGTATTCAACACTATTTATTATAGGGGAAATTGGGAAGTACCCACAGAAGGAGAGGTGCTTACAGAAACTTGATGATGGCAACAGGTAAGGACCAAATATGACTCATAATTAGGCATGTATAAGTTCAGGAGGGGTGTGTTTTAATGGAATATGTTTTCCCTTTGCCTGGAGCAGGGGATTTGTGCCTGAAAGCTTGCAAAGAACATTTTTTCCAACCATTTACTCGGTCTAATAAAAGCTATCACATCTACCCAAAGAACCTTGCCTGCCTTTTCCCTTTACAGCGTGCACGCTAGTGAGTTCCCAACTCTTCAGTTTTGCACTGTACTACTAAAATCGCCACTGACAGCTAAAAATAACACTAAGGCTAAGTACAGACAATCAAAAAACCCAAGGTGGAATCGATCAAACTTTTGCGGGTTTCTTTAAAGCTGCAAAGAGCAGGTCTGGAAGGTACAGAAAACAGCTTCTCCCATCGGTTCATGGGGGCACAGAGATGCCTGCCCTGGCAGGCTGGGGGTACTCCCACATGCCTCCTGCCATGGGACACAGCTGAAGGCACCCGAACCCAGCCAAACAGCAGACCACACCTGATTGACTGCTGGGCACATGCCCCCACCCCCTGATGTTAGTCGTAGGGAGGGGGAGAGCCAGCAGAGAATCTCTCCCCAGCCCTGCTTTCATACCACCCACACACACAGCTGCCAACGGTGGTGGAGGGTGGGATGGGGGAGAAAGCGGAGGTCTCTATCCCAGCTTCCCCCAGCCAGAACTGCTGGGCAGAGTTGTGAACTGTGGGGGGCTTTCTCCCTTCTCCTGCTGACTGTCCCAGCTTGGGCTGGGAAATGCAACCCCGCCTCTTGCCAGCTGTTTGGATGGGGAATAGGGGTAGAGTGGAGACCCCCCTCCCCCACTGCCCCAGCCAGAACCAGTGGGGGTCATGCTGTGGAGTCATGCTGCGAGGGTCTTTATCCCTCTTTTCCCACTGTCTGGCTCAGCTGGGCTCCCTATCCGCTGGTTAATCACATCTTAAGTGTAACATGGGGCAGGGACCTGTGAGATGCAGAATGCTGGGTAAGATGGACCTGTATGTGGGTCAGTAATGTCTTATTTGACCAACAGAACCACAGGATCTTAGAGCAACCTCCACTTGAGAACCTATCCCTGCCACCTGTACAGATCTCGCTGTCACTTCATTCGACAGTCCTTTGCAGGGCTGTGTGAAGCTTTGGTTTGCGATTCGATTCGGAGAAGATTCGGCCTGATTCAGAGGCCGAATCTCTGAATCCAAATCAAATCCTAGAAGGTTTGACCTTTCTGAATTGATTCGAAACCTCCAAATCTATTTGGAAAAGATTTGGCAATTCAGAGATTCAGAAGGCAGTCTTATGGGGAAACAGAAACTTAGAAAAGGGAGGGGGAGGAGGGGGGAGTAAGAGGGGAAGGACTGACATCTCTAGCTGGCCAGTGACTGTGACTTATCTCTGACTCCCCTTCCAATCACAGTATCTGGGGGGAGGGACATAGAAATAGCTTAAAAACCTCTGTCTGCAGGCTTGCTGTGCCTTTTGTGAGCTGGTTCTGAGTGAGCAACAGCATCAGAAAGGTGCTGGACTGCCTGGCTTGTTTCCTAGTCAATCAGTCGCCTGCTCTTTTTTGTCCTTAGAAAGGATTGGATAGGATATAGCTTAGCTTACTTTAGAATCTCTCTACTTAATACATATCCAATTCATTTCTTTCAATTTATATTTCTTCTCTCTTTTTTTTTTTTGCAATACTTTTTAAAAAGAAAGCTCAGTGTTTTCCCTGGCAGTATGATCCATCACTGTGCAGGGAAGCACACATTGCACACACACACTCACACACACATAGAAGAAGTCAGATATTCATAGAAGAAGAAGAGATGCAGAATCCGATTATATATAATTATTAGTTATTAATATTATTATAGTTAGTTTACATACAGACTAAAGCCAACACAGAAGTCAGACAGAGATTCAGATTGAGACTAACACAGAACTCAGGGTCTTAGAAGACATATTATTTTAGGTACACATTACAGCACAGAGAACAAGAAGTACAGTAGTAGTCACACATTCACATTAATAGCACATCACAGAAAAAGACACCATATATAGTTATTCATAATCAAAGCAGAGTCCAGTGCACACATGCAACACAGAGGGAATAAAACACACAACACAAAAGGGCTGCCGGTGATGGTGCTGCCACTACTTCTACAAGCCAAGTGATTTTGAAATGCAGGAAGTTGGCGGGCTACTTCCACCACGGCATCAAGTGGGGCAAGATGCTGCAGGAGAAACAGGCAGAGCAGAGCATCCTGCAGCACAGAATCATGCAGGATGTGGAGTCTTGGTAGAACTCCACATACCTGATGCCCAAAAGGTTGGTGGAGCAACAGAAGGCCATCCATGAGATGGCTTTGCTTGGGGAGATTGGGATCAGCAGTCCCCTGAACAGGGCTGAGTGGGGTACCATCTCCCAGATCTTGGTGGTCCTCAAGCTCTTCCTCAAGGCCACCGAGACCCTTAGCACTGGCGATGCCCTCCTCGGCAGGTGATCCCCCTCGTGAGGGAACTGGAGAACCAAATGGAGAAGTCCCAGGGGATCAGTGTTCCTGGCTGGGGCAGGCCGCTGTCACCAGATGTGCAAACAATGGTGAGGTGGATGAAGGAGGGCATCAGGAGACGGGTGGATCCCTTGCGGTCCACCACATGATAGTGGGCATGTGTGACCTGAGGGTAAAGGGGAGCATATGCATTGGCAGCACCAAAACCTTCGATCACTGGACGCAGGTGTTGGTCAACAAAGTCAGGGAGGCTGAAATGCAGAGATGAGGGTGTGATAAAGAAAAGAAAGAAAAATGACCAAACGCCAAACGTAAGAGCAAGTTGTGCTTATGGCAAGGGAGTCATGAGCAACGGGCGCTCAAATAGCTTCAGCAAATCAGGGGTTACATGGGGGGTGTGACCGCACGGCCGGCAGTCACAGCCTCCTGTAAGTCAGCAGACACATGGGACACATTTTGATTGGCTCTGTAGCTTATAAAAGGGGCAGAACACAAGCACAAAGGGGATCCACGCATCAGTTTGGAGAGGCCTGATCACCCTTTCCAGGATCCTGTGTCCACGAAATGCCTTCCCCCCGGACGCCCCCATCACGACTGGGTATACCATCCGAATGTGTTTAAGAGCTCTCGAGTTATCAGTGAGTTTAATCTTGAAACAGCTGTCAAGACGTTTTTTTCTGCCTGAACTGTGAGTAAAGCATTTACTTATCTCACCGCCTCCTTGGTGTTTTTCTGTTGATGGAAGGAGAGATAGAAGAGGGAGGAATAAGGCCCCGAAACCCTTTTGTCCCAGGCCTGATCGCGTAATCTGGGTCCAACCGCCCATTGTCAGGTTGCACAGAGGGGATGTGTAAGAGGGGGATCCACTTTCCCATGCCACTCCCAGCACCAGCGCCGGAACCAGCACCAGCCAGTCTCTTCCATCCCAGGCACATCCCCTTTCCCCCCGACCCCCCCACCCCAGACTGTCCCTCACCCCGTGATGCCTCCATTTCCATTTTCACTGACTGGCTTTCTTGCCTGCATTGCATGCCAGGCCAGCCTCTGGCTTCTTTACTATTCCTTCCATCCAGGACCAGGAGACACACCAACGGCAGGGACCTCCTCCCCCCGACAAGGGGGTTTTCAACCTGAAACCTTCCTAAGAAATATTTCTCTAACTATTCTGGGTTTTTTTATAATAAACATATAAACATAAAAACACAAAATAAGCCATCACACACCAATGTAGCCCATACATAGGCAAATGCTTCCTTTTGTCTGACTGAGCACTTCCTATCAGCTTCTGCCAGGTTTTCTTGAAGCAAATTCAAAAGCTTCTCAATGGTTGTCTCTGATGGTCACAATTGTTGATAATCCAGGGTCAAAGGGTATAAAACATTTATCATTCCAAATCTGGTCTGCACAGAAGTTGTCCAGGACAAGCTCAAATTTCCAAGAAGTGGCTGTAACATGTGATCTAAGTATAGTTTGGAATAGACTCATCATAATCATGATTTAAAAGCCAGAAAAAGAGTTATTCTTGCAGAGCTTTTGGATTGTTGGATAGGGACTTTGTGGGATCTTGGAGATATAAACTCAAACCCCCCATGGATTGAGAGGGCTTAAAACATGGGTGTCCTACACTTTAAAAAATGTCCTATCCCCTAAGTTATTGGGAACATGGGGAGTAAGATCTAAAATGGGCTAAGTAACCCCAAATGCCACATATATGTCTAGCAGTGGTCATGGACGTACTACTTATCCTCATAAAGAGAGGTTGTATTTGGGCCTATATATCTATGAGATGCAGATTTTGCTAGGAGGGTAAGGCACCTGAAGAGATGTGCTGTGATGCTCAGCATTGCCATGTATCAGTCCCTTTGTCTTTCTGGAAGATAAGCTTTAGCCAAAGGCAAATTACTGGGATATGTACAGGAAAGACAGTTAAAGCTGTGTGATATACAGGAGGGATTACCAAAAACTGTTTTCTAGCCTCAAAATACCTGAAAAGCATGTTACGCTGCTGTGCCATGCAATCGTTCTTTAAATCAATTGGAAGGAAAAGAAAACCATGAAATGTTTGGGTTTTCAGATAAGCATTTTACATATAGTGATTAGCTCTAAAAGTGGTGGACCAGGAGTGGCCAACTCAAGGCATGCTTGGCACAAGAGGTATAGGCAGCTGCTGCTTGTGGCAATGAACTCAAGTTAAATAACTTAATTGCAAATCCTATTTGAGAAATTCTGTATGACTTTATTCCAGGCCACTAATGTGGTGGTAAACCTCCCTCTCCCGCCCCCACAAAAAACCCAAGCGACAATCCTCCATACAAAGTGGAAAGCAGAGAAGAAAGCAATGAGTTGTATGGATGTGTGTGGTGGGAGGTGGGGTGGTGGGGAATGGAGGAGAATGAAACCACACAGGTAAGACATGGATGCTAGAGCAGAAGCCCTAAGCCCGGGGCACTGCACAGATCTGATGGGGCATTGGCGGTGTAGCAAACCCAACTGCAGGGGTGAGGTCCAGGTCTGAGCTGGAAACGCCAGGGGCAGGGTGAAACGTGAACCTCTGCAGGAGGCTTGTGAAGAAGAGGAAGAGCTCCATTTTGGCAAGATTCTCACCCACACACATCCTCCGACCTGCAAGGAAATGCACAACAAGCATAAGCATTTCAAAAGCAGTTTTTAGACTCTTTAACACTAAGAAGGGACAAATGGGAAAGGTCAGCTTTTCTTCTCAACAAACACCGGTATTAAGAACATAAACAACTAGTTATGTCAGATTTCAAGAGATGAATAGGGCAGGGGGCTGGATGAGGTGTTTTGCTACAGCTCCATAGACATGCGTTCCAGTTTGGCAAGGACTCATGGCAGAGGCTGTTCCCAGTTGACCCAGTGGTATACAAGTACTAGGTCATTTGGGCTAGGGAAGATAAAGGTGTCTGTCTGAGGTGTAGTTCACATCACTGTCTTGTGGGCTATTGGTCACAGAAACTGGATGCCTTAACCACAGTAAGCCAATGGAGTGCTATGATTGGATAGACCTATCTCCCTTTAAGGGATGGAGCTGAGAGCAGGACTTCTTCCTAAAAATGCAGCAGTTAGTAAGTGAAACACTGAAAGAAGAAGAAATTTGCACTGCAGAACAATGAAAGATACAATTTTGGCATCATTTTACTTTGATTCTGTTTGTTTTAATAATATTTCTGTTGTCCAGAAATTTAGAAATTTGTTTTTGTCCTAGACTCTTTTGTTTCTCAGGCCCTCTCTATATGTTACAGGTATTGTACAATTAACTGATTAATTGCACAATTAACTAAGATCAGCGACTCATGCAAGGTACCTATCACACCATTAAAAGGTCCAGTCAGGTATAAAGTTAGACCTTGAAAATGTGTATTTATGCTATAGCTATCCAGCTTTAATTTGCACTTGCAAAAGATTCTGCCCCTGTGGCTAGGAGCCTCGTTAGCTGACCAGGCTCCCAGACACAGGTGTACCGTGCACAGCCAAAGCTGGGAGTCCTGCAGCTGAGGGGACTCTACTCCTGGTGGTGCCCTCATGGCCATTGGAACCAGGATGCCCACAGATGCAAGACTGTCTGTCCTGGAGGCACCCACAGCATTGGGACTGAGAGTCCCACTGATGCCGTGGACGCACTGCTGGGAAGGAGAGTCCTTACAGGTGCAGCCCCAGCTGTGCATGGGCTCCCCCTGTACCAGCAATAAGGTATGATAGGATGGACACATGCATGTGTGGCATGGCAGAAGCCATGATTGTGTATCATGCTTCAGTTCCTATCACTCCATTACCTGAATGTTGAAAGGGCCCTCAGACACAACTTTTTTTCCTTTGATTGTTTTCATGTATAATGTTCAGGTTGTTGTTGTTTCTTCTGTTATTTTCAGGCTTTTATTTGGCTGGGTTGTTTTATGGATGATCAGATGGGTCAAAGAGTGTCTCTTTTTAAACTGAATCTTTTAAAATAAACATTCAAACCTGTATGTGCAAAATTTCTTTAGGAGAATTATAATTTTTAAGCTTAAAAACATCAACACATGTTCTATGGAGATCTAAAAAAAATGTGTGTCTCTTTCCACACTATGAGCCTACTTTCAAAAATTTTGTAAATATTAGTAAACCTTGGGGGCTCCTACAGGCTGGATGACATTGCTGGGGGCTGGATCAGGACTGTGGGCTCAGCGTTGAGCACCCCTGGTTTAGTGTTAGAGCATTCAACATTTTGCACTGTCTCTGTCCAGCAATCAGAGTAGACAGCTCTATGGAACTGAAAGGAGCAATCTGAACGTCTAAAACACTTGGGGCAGGTCCAGATTGGTCATCTCTGAATCTTCATGTAACAGCTGCAAAGCTTGCCGAGCTGCAAGACAAGTGGGTGAGCTCTGCATAAGAGCTCTACAAAAAAAGTGTGTCCAAACTTAGCAGAGGGTGCATAAGTTTTACCAGACTCGAGGTTATGCAGTGCATGGTGCATGCTTCTTATTGGAGCATTTAAATGGCCATATTTCACACTGGGGGCTCTGATTGGCTGCTATTGAGCCACAGAAGCTGAAGGAGGGAAAAGAAAAAAAAAGAAAAGATGAAGAGAAGCTTGGAGGAGGCACTCCAGCCCTGGAGAGAGGGGGCACAGACTCAGCCCATGCCAGGGAGGCTGAGCTGAAGCTTGCCCAGGGAGCAGGCATCAGCATGGGGGACAGCCTGTGTCATCCTATGAGAGGCTGATTCCCTACCAGTTTTGGAGCTGTGCAACCAGGGTCACAGGTTCCAGGGTAAGGGTGGGGAGGGGTTGGTAAACAAGGCAGGTAAGTTTTTGGGGATGGGAGAAGCAGCAGAGCCTTTAAAGGGTTAATGACCAGGCTATAAGCTGTGTCTGACTGAGATGCTGGGGGCAGAAGGGGAAGGGGGGGTGAAATCCGAGCTGGGAAGGCTTGAGCCACCCAGTCAGAGATCTGCAGAGGAAAACCTCTGCAGGTGGATGTGCTGGGTGGGGGAGATGGCTCCAAGGGGGAGTGGGATGAGAGAGAAAGCAAACCAGCATGGGTGTGTGAGGGGACACCTAATCACTCGTGTTTGGAGTAAGTGTATTTTCAGAAGGAAACTGCTGACGGGAACAATCTGCCAATAAAGGAAACAGAGTCTGTTACCTGCGGCAGCTGTTCAGAGTCTGTTTCGCTGTGTTACTAGGAATGGGTGAAGGAGCCCATTTCCCCCAGAGCAGCAGAAGCCTCACCTTCACCATCTAGTGATGGATCATAGTTACAGCTGTGCTATAGCTCATGGGAAGTGGATTGTGACCAGAAGAAAATGAATTGGGTTATGGGGGTGAATCTATTTCAAAGGGTTATAATGAGGTGAATTTAGTTATTTAGGTTGTTTAACACAAATGGGACCACCAAGCGTGATGGAATTATTGACTTAATGTTGTAGTTGTAAATTTTTATCTAAATTGTTAGTTTTGTTATGAACTATTGTTGTTATTTTCTGTTTGTTTATTTTTTCCGTACAGTATATAAATTGGTTATGTATAATAAAGAATAACATGTTCATCGGGTTCAGAGTGAACTCCTGGGGGGTGAGGGTGAGTGATACACCTCTCCGCAGGACCTCTCGGTCAGTAGTCTGCCTGAGGGACTTCCAATGCTACTGGCACCTTAAGGACCCAAAATCCAGTGGATCACCTTGCCTTAGTATACCGGCACGGGTTACATTCATTTAGACATTGGAATGCTTAAAGACACTAAGGACACCTATACCCGGGCACAGAGGCTACTCTGACACGCTGGAACTCTAGCACGTCAGAGCTGTCTGCTGGAGCATGGCAATTACCCTGCTCCAGCAGCCTCCTGCACCTTCTATATCATCATCTCGAGCTTCAAAATGGTGGTGGGGGTGCTTGAACTACAGCTTGTTCAGTAAGCTATAGTTCAATCACCTCCGCTGCCATTTTGAAGTGCAGGATACAGGAGACGTGGAGACGTGGCACTGCTTTAATTTGACTGGCTCTTGGAGCAAGTCTATTAAAGCACTGCTCTCATGCCCCCATGCCCAGGGCACATGTAGAAGTGCCCTAAGTGCCCTAACTCACCAGGGTAATCCTAATAGAAAGTGATAAGTCTCTAGGGTCCTCATGGAGCCACTGGGGACAGTTTGGTGTTTCCAGAAGGTGCCTCAGCTTTAGATGACTAAGGGCCATCTTAAAAGCCCTTAGATTTCTTGCCTCCATTATCAGGAGGCTGCTGCAGAAAATTCTTCTAATTTCCAGCCTAAGGTTATTCATGGACAGTTGATACCCATTTCTCTTTTGCCAGTATAACCCTTGTCCCTCACTGGGTCCTGTGTCTCAACTACATTTAAATATAGCCATGCTATTCCTGCTCAGACTTCCTCTTGCTAAACTAAACAAGGCACCTTTCCTGGGAATTCTGTTCCCCTGATCCTTGTAGTATTCGTGCAAGTTCCTTTACATTTGCCTTTGTCCAGCTGATCACTAGCTAGGGGAAGTTTTACTCAAGCATCTTGGGGAAGAATTTTGGCTGTTAATGACTGTAAGTTATAAATTAAAGGTTGATAAATTTAATAGAATTATTGAAGCTGTTATAATGATATGGTCTGATCCACCAGGTTAACAGAAGCTATCAAATTTCTTTAGGATCAGAGATCTGACAAGGCTTATTACCTCATTGGGCTAGCAGAGCTAAGGATGTTGGTTCTCATAGCCAACAGCATGTGAAGGAGAATGTGGCTAGCATCACATTTCTCCACCTGACTCCCCAACCCAAATAACCAAGTTCCCACTTCCAGCTGATTTGGTTAGAGGGGGCAGACTATGGAAAAATCTAGCATAAGCTACCTTCTCACGCATCTGGAGTTGTAGCAAGACAGCTTAACCACTCTGCCATCACAGCCCTTACATCAGTGGGTGGAGGGTGGGGAGAATGAGGATAGTTAAGCCAAACTGGGAAACCTGGTCCATGTAAGATACAGTGAGAGGACACAAAGTTTAAAATGCAAAGAACCATTACTTTAT
>NW_005843817.1:36689-42322 GCF_000455745.1 Alligator sinensis | reverse complement strand
CATATATCTCTGGCTCTATATATCTCTGGCTGTGTACATCTCCGTCCCCTTACATCTCCGTCCCCATACATCTCCGATGTCTGGTTTCTTATATCTCTGGTTCTATAACTTTCTGTCCCCATATATTTGTGGCTCTATATATCTCTGTCCACATATATCTATGACTCCATAAAACTCTGTCCCCATATGTCTCTGGCTCTATATGTCTCTGTCCCCATATATCTCTCTCCCCATAAATATCTGGCTCCATATCTCTCTGTCCCAAGATATCTCTCTGTCCCCAGATATCCCTGGCTCCTTATATCTCTGGCTCCAGATATCTCTGGTTTCTTATATCTCTGGCGCTCTATTTCTCTGTCCCCATATATCTCTTGATCTACATATCTCTGTCCACATAAATATCACTCTCTATATATCTCCATCCCCGTATATCTCTGGCTCCATATCTCTCTCTCCCCAAATATGTCTGGCTCCTTATATCTCCGTCCCCAAATATCTCTGGCTCCATATATCTCTCTCCCCATATATCTCTGGCTCTCTATATCTCTGTCCCCATATATGTCACTCGCCATATATCCCTAGCTATATACATCTCTGACTCCCCATAAATCTCCGGCTCTGTTTGTCTCTGTCCCCATACGTCTCTGGCTCCTTAGATTTCTGGCTCCAGATATATATGGTTTCTTCTATCTCTGGCTCCATATATCTCTGTACCCATTTATATCTGGCTCCTTATATCTCCGTCCCCAAATATCTCTGGCTCCATATATCTCTCTCCCCATATATCTCTGGCTCTCTATATCTCTGCCCCCATATATGTCACTCGCCATATATCCCTAGCTATATACATCTCTGACTCCCCATAAATCTCCGGCTCTGTTTGTCTCTGTCCCCATACGTCTCTGGCTCCTTAGATTTCTGGCTCCAGATATATATGGTTTCTTCTATCTCTGGCTCCATATATCTCTGTACCCATTTATATATGGCTCCTTATTTCTCCGTCCCCAAATATCTCTGGCTCCATATATCTCTCTCCCCATATATCTCTGGCTCTCTATATCTCTGCCCCCATATATGTCACTCGCCATATATCCCTAGCTATATACATCTCTGACTCCCCATAAATCTCCGGCTCTGTTTGTCTCTGTCCCCATACGTCTCTGGCTCCTTAGATTTCTGGCTCCAGATAGAAATGGTTTCTTCTATCTCTGGCTCCATATATCTCTGTACCCATTTATATATGGCTCCTTATTTCTCCGTCCCCAAATATCTCTGGCTCCTTATATCTCTGGCTTCTTATATCTCTGTCCTCATATATCTCTTGAGCTATATATCTCTGGCCCAATAGATCTCTGGCCCCATAGATCTCTGTCTCCAGATATCTCTGGCCCCATAGATCTCTGTCTCCAGATATCTCTCTCCCCATATATATCTGGCTCCTTATATCTCTGCCTCCAGATATTTCTGATTTCTTATATCTCTGTCCCCAAATATCTCTGTCCCCATATATCTCACTCCCCATATATCTCTCGCTCTAAATATCTCTGGCTCTGTATATATATGGCTCCATATCTCTCTCAACCCATTTATATCTGGCTCCTACTATCTCTGGCTCTATATATCTCTGGGTTCGGATATGTCTGGTTTCTTATATCCCTGGTTCTATAAATATCTGTCCCCACATAGTTCTGGCTCTATATCTCTCTGTCCACATATATCTCTGGATCTATAAAACCCTGGCTCCATATATCCCTCTCCCCATATATATCTGGCTCCTTATATATTTGGCTTCATATATCTCTGCCTCCAGATATCTCTGGCTCCATATATCTCTGTCCCCATGTATCTCTGGTTTCTTATAACTTGGCTCTGTGTGTCTCTGTCCCTGTGTGTCTCTGTCCCCATGTGTCTCTGTCCCCATATATCTATGTCCCCATATATCTCTGTCCCCATATATCTCTGGCTCCAGATATATCTGGTTTCTTAAAACTCTGGCTCCATATATCTCTGTACCTATTTATATCTAGCTCCTTATATCTCCGTCCCCAAATATCTCTGGCTCTGTATATCTCTGTCCCCATATATCCCTGGCTCCTTATATCTCTGGTTCCATATATCTCTGCCTCTATGCATCTCTCTCCCAATATATCTCTGTCCCCATATACCTCTGCCCTCATATATCTCTGGCTTCTTCCCATGTAACTCTCTCCCCATGTATCTCTCTCCCCATGTATCTCTGGCTCCTTAGATCTCTGCCTCCAGATATATCTGGTTTCTTCTATCTCTGGCTCCATATAGATCTGGCTCCATATATCTCTGTACCCATTTATATCTGGCTCCTTATTCCAGATATATCTGGTTTCTTAAATCTCTGGCTCCATATATCTCTGTACCTATTTATATCTAGCTCCTTATATCTCCGTCCCCAAATATCTCTGGCTCTGTATATCTCTGTCCCTATATATCTCACTCTCCATACATCTCTGGCCCCATATCTCTCTCTCCCTAGATATCTCTGGCTCCATATATCTCTCACCCAATATATATCTGCCCCCATATATCTGTTTTTTATATCTCTGGCTCTCTATATCTCTGTTCCCATATATCTCACTCCCCATATATATCTAGCTCTGTACATCTCCGTCCCTGTACATCTCTCTCCCCGTATATCTCTCGCTCTATATATATATATATGGTTCATTATATCTCTTGCTCCATATATCTCTCCCTCCAGATATGTCTGGTTTCTTATAGCTCTGGCTCTATATATGTCTGTCCCCATATATCTCTTGCTCTATATTTCTCTGGCTCCTTATATCTCTGAGTCTATATATCTCTGCCTCCAAATATGTCTGGTGTCTTATATTGTTGGCTCTATATATATCTGGCCCCATACATCACTGGCCCCATACATCTCTTCCTCCAGATAGGTCTGGTTTCCTATGTCTCTCTCCCCACATGTCTCTTGTTGTATATATCGCTGGCCCCATATACCTGTGGCTCTATGCATCTCTGTCACCATATATCTCTGGCTCCATATATGTCTGTCCCCATATATACCTCGCTCTGTATACCTCTGTCCACATATATCTCAATCCCCATATACATCTGGCTCTATATATCTCTAGCTCCATATGTCTCTGCATCCATACATCTCTGGCTCGTTATAACTCTGTCCCCTTATATTTCTGTTCCCATATTTCTATGCCTCCAAATAATTCTGGTTTCTTATATCTCTGCCCCCATATATCTCTGATTGTATTTCTCTGTCGCCATATGTCTCTGGCTCCTTATACCTCTTGCTCTATATATATCTGTCCCCATATATCTCTCTCCCCGTATATCTCTCTCCCCATATATCTCCTCTGCCTCCAGATATCTGTGGTTTCTTATATCTGTCGCTCCATATATCTCTGGCTCCTTATGTCTGTCGCTCTATATATCTCTGGCTCCATATATCTCTGCCCCCATATGTCTCTGTCTCCATATATGTCTGGCTCCATATATGTCTGTCCCCATATATACCTCGCTCTGTATATCTCTGTCTCCATATATCTCAAGGCTCTATATATCTCTGTCCCCTTATATCTTTGTCCCCTTATATATCTGTCCCCATATACCTCTGTCCCCATATATGTCTGGCTCTATTAATCTCTGTCCCCATATATCTCTCTCTCTTTATATCTCTGACTCCTTATGTCTCTGGGTCTATATATCTCTGCCTCCAGATATGTCTGTTTTCTTATAACTCTGATTCTACAAATCTCTCTCCCAATATATCTCTGGCTCTTTATATCTCTGTCCAAATATATCTCTGGCTCCATATATCTTTCTCCCCATATATGTCTGTCTGCTATATAGCTCTGGCTCTATATATCTCTGTCCCCATATATCTCTCGCTCTATATTTCTCTGGCTCCTTATATCTCTGAATCTATATATCTCTGCCTCCAAATATGTCTGGTGTCTTATATCATTGGCTCTATATATATCTGGCCCCATACATCACTGGCCCCATACATCTCTGCCTCCAGATAGGTCCGGTTTCCTATGTCTCTCTCCCCACATGTCTCTTGTTGTATATATCGCTGGCCCCATATACCTGTGGCTCTATGCATCTCTGTCACCATATATCTCTGGCTCCATATATGTCTGTCCCCATATATACCTCGCTCTGTATATCTCTGTCTCCATATATCTCAAGGCTCTATATATCTCTGCTCCATATGTCTCTGCATCCATACATCTCTGGCTCGTTATAACTCTGTCCCCTTATATTTCTGTTCCCATATTTCTATGCCTCCAAATAATTCTGGTTTCTTATATCTCTGCCCCCATATATCTCTGACTGTATTTCTCTGACACAATATATCTCTGGCTCTTTATATCTCTGCTTCCTTATGTCTCTGTCGCCATATGTCCCTGTCACCATATGTCTCTGGCTCCTTATAGCTCTTGCTCTATATATATCTTTCCCCATATATCTCTCTCCCCATATATCTCCTCTGCCTCCAGATATCTGTGGTTTCTTATATCTCTTGCTCCATATATTTCTGGCTCCTTATGTCTCTCTCTCTATATATCTCTGTCCCCATATATCTCTGGCTCTATGCATCTCTCACTCCTTAAATCTCTGGCTCTATATATCTCTGTCCCCATATATCTCCTTGCTCTATATATCTTGCACTCTCTATATATCTCGCAATCTCTATATATCTCACGCCCTATATATATCTGGCTCCAGATATGTCTGGTTTCTTATATCTTTGTCCCCATAAATCTCTGCATCCAGATACGTCTGGGTTCTTTTATCTCTGCCCCCATATATCTCCGTCCCCATATAGCTCAAGGAACGATATATCTCAAGGAACGATAAATCTCCATCCCCGTATATCTCTGGCTCTGTAAATCTCTGGCTTCTTACATCTCTGCCTCCAGATATCTCTGGTATTTTATCTCTCTGTCCCCTTATATCTCTGTCCCCTTATATCTCTGGCTCTATATATCTCTTTCACCATATAGCTCTGTCCCCATATATCTCTGGCTCCATATACCCCTATCCCCATATAACTCTGGCTTCGTATACCCCTATCCCCATATATCTTTGGTTCCATATAGCTCTTGCTCAATATATCTATGTCTCCAGATAATTCTGGTTTCTTATATTTCTGGCTTCCTATATCTCTGGCTCCCTATATCTCTGGCTATTTCTCTATCACAATATATCTCTGCTTCCTTGTATCTCACGCTCCATATGTCTCTGTCCCCATATACATCTGGCTCTATATATCTCTTGCTCCATATGTCTCTGCCTCCAGATATCTCTGGTTTCTTATGTGTCTCACTCCATATATCTCTGGCTCCTTATATCTCTGGCTCCTTATATCTCTCGCTCTATATGTCTCTCTCCCTATATATCTCTGTCCCCATATATCTCTGGCTGTATATATCTCTGTCCCCATATATCTCTGGCTGTATATATCTCTGTCCCCATATATCTCTGGCTGTATATATCTCTGTCCCCATATATCTCTGGCTGTATATATCTCTGTCCCCATATATCTCTGGCTGTATATATCTCTGTCCCCATATATCTCTGGCTGTATATATCTCTGTCCCCATATATCTCTGGCT
>NW_005843817.1:34280-36608 GCF_000455745.1 Alligator sinensis | reverse complement strand
CTCTGTCCCCATATATCTCTGGCTCCATATATCTCTGTCCCCATATATCTCTGGCTCCATATACCCCTATCCCCATATAACTCTGGCTCCGTATACCCCTATCCCCATAAATCTTTGGTTCCATATATCTCTTGCTCAATATATCTATGCCTCCAGATAATTCTGGTTTCTTATATCTCTGGCTTCCTATATCTCTGGCTCCCTATATCTCTGGCTATTTCTCTGTCACAATATATCTCTGCTTCCTTGTATCTCTGGCTCCATATGTCTCTGTCCCCATATACATCTGGCTCGATATATCTCTTGCTCCATATGTCTCTGCCTCCAGATATCTCTGGTTTCTTATGTGTCTCACTCCATATATCTCTGGCTCCTTATATCTCTGGCTCCTTATATCTCTCGCTCTATATGTCTCTCTCCCTATATATCTCTGTCCCCATATATCTCTGGCTCTATATATCTCTGTCCCCATATAACTCTGCCCCCATATCTCTCTCTCCCCATATATATCTGACTCTATTTATCTCTGGCCCCATATATCTCTGGTTCTATACATCTCTGGCCGCATATATCTCCATCTCTATGTATCTCCAGCTCCATATATCTCTGTCCCCACATGTCTTTGGCTCTATATATCTCTCACTCCTTATATCTCCCCATATATATCTGCCTCTATTTATCTCTGGCCCCATATATCTCTGGCCCCATATATTTCTTGCTTCATGTATCTCCAGCTCCAAGTATCTCTGGCCCCTTATATCTCTGACTCTATATATGTCTGTCCCCAAATATCTCAGGCTCTATATATCTCTGGCTCCTCTGGTCTCTTTTGGAGTAGAGTAGGTGAAGTAGATGATTTCTAATTTTCTCTGAAGTTCTTCTGCATAGCTGTGCAGCATATTTGGAGTTGTGTGTAGTAGTCAGGGGATTGTAGATGTTCAGTCCTCGGGGAATGATGTTGTGTTTCTTGCAAAGGCTTAGAAAATATATGTCGCTGTTGAGTTTGGCTTCTTTCTTTTTGATGTTGTACAGTTTCCATTTTAGACGGCTCCCCAGCCCAGCCCAGCCCCTGGCTTGTTTACTTTTCATTCCATCCACGAAGAGCGCACACCAACTGCTGCAGCTTCCTTAGCCTGACAAAGGGTTTTTGAACCCAAAAGCTTGCTTAATAACTATTCTCCAACCATTTGGGTTGGTCTAATAAAAGATATCAAAGTCACCCAAGGAACCTTGTCTGCCTATGTCCTTAGACCAACACGGCTACAACCCAAACCCCTGCTTTTATATATATATCTATTTCTCTATTTCTATCTCCCTCTATATATAGATTCAGCATCTTGACCTCTGCAGTCATGTGCATGTTAAGTCGGGGCTGGTAGAGCTCTTTCAGGTGCCAGATCACTTGAAAAGTGTCATTTCTTCCTGTGCCCTCTGTTAACACTGATGGAATCACTCCTGGCCAACACTGGAAATGAGAGGAAAGTTTAAAACAGTTTTTTTTGAAATATGAAAAATACAAGGCCAGGATCATTCATAACGCATTTATCTAAAACAGAGGCACCCTCATGAATACATTTGGCCCACTGTATTTTTCTTAAAACAGAAGCAGTCTGATCACTAACTGGCATGGATATAAAAGCAACATGGAGTGCACATCATACAAGCACTGTATTTCTGTAGGTCTTCGTAGAGCACCCTGCATTTTCTACAATCTAATTCTTTAGATGAAAAGTGTCCTTTGTATCAGTGTGCAGTTTACTGGACAGATGGGCAAGCTGTGAGGAGCCTCTTAAACATTTGGAATATCTTTCTCTTCTATCCTTGCACATATTGGAGGAAGAAGGTCATGAGAACACTAAAGGGAAAAAGGGTTTTTTTGTGAGCATCAGTCACCCGAATTGGGAGGGGAGGTTAATTTCAATTAAGGCTTGACATCAACTCAGCAGAGTTTACCCTTTGTATAAAATATAGTCCATGAGAACCTTCTTTGCTTTCATACTAGGTGCCACACTTAGTTTTCAGCGGTGCCAGCAGCTTAAAATAAAATACTACAAATAACAGTCTTTCTGCCTCTGGAGCAGAAAACATCAGGTCAGATTATCTTGAAAGGTTTACATTAGGGTAGCTATAGTGATGGAAGTCTACTTAACCGACTTACACGGCTCCCATCATTCTGCTGCCTTACTTTTTTTTAATTTGTTTTAATTCTTGCAAACTTCCTGCATGGTACGGTGGTATATAAGGGTCCTCAAGGCTAGGTCTGTGCAGCAAGTGAAGGCACAAGCATAGCACAAATGGTCATGCCTATGCTGGCTTTCATCTGGCAAG
>NW_005843817.1:20268-32872 GCF_000455745.1 Alligator sinensis | reverse complement strand
TTTTTGCACCTCCATTGGGAATTGGAAGGAACAATTATGTAATTATGCCATTGTATATACCTTGGGGAAAAAAAACATATGGCAAAAAAACCCACATTGCTCATTTTAGAGAAAAGAACTAGGATTAAAGAAGTTTCTGAAAAAGCGCACAGAGAATGGTACCCCAAGCTTTAGAGGAAGAGGAGCCTTTTAGTTACTGCACCCAACTAAGTCTCAGGAGATGTGCGCTAATTTAGATAGGGTTAATTTAGATTTAAATTTAGCAAATTTAATTAGACATCAGGGAAAACATTCTTTACAATGAGGGTTGCCACAATATGGAATACCCTTGCAAGGGAGGTGTTGCTGTCCCCTTCCTTGAAGGTATTTAAGAGGAAATTGGAAAAACATGTGGCTGGGTCATGTGACCCCAGTGCTCTTTCCTGCCCAGGGAAAGGGGTTGGACTCAGTGATCTAACAGGTCTCTTCCAACCCTAAAATCTATGAAATCTAGGAGAATTTGGAAATTTCCCAGCTCTTTCATGTAATACCTCTGTGAGGCCTACAGTTACCAACCCTCCCAGATTGGCTGGGAGTCAACTGGAATCATCATCAGTCTCCCAGTGACTATTGAACGCCATCTGGGAGATGGATATTGTGAACGGGTTGAACAATACAATTAATGACATTACGTCACATTGAGGGGAAAAAAAATCTCCTGGAATAGCGTCAGTCAGAATTGGCAGCCCTGTTGAGGCCCCAATTAAGCAAGGTGCTAAAGCAGATGTTTAGTATGAAATACGGTCACGTTTTCACCCATTCTCTGAAGTTAGGCATCTGCTTTGGGACCTTGCTGACTCCAGGCTTATTTAAAAGTGCCCTAAAGCCAGACGAGGTTCTTTGGATAGATCCGATAGCCTATACCTCTCAAAGTCATCATGGGCTTCAAAGTGGGGGTTATGATCAAGTAGAGTTTCTGTCCCGGGCTGAGGATGAGCCTCGCTGTGGACCGCCCTGACCTTTTCCTTCCCAGGGGCACTGTGACTCGCTGGCACAAGAGCTCCATGCATCTGGTCTTCTCTGCTGTACTTTGTCCCCTCTCTGTGTTACAGTGCTGAGAGTCAGGCTTCCCGGTCTGGCTTTGCCCGAGCCCTGGCTCTCTGTGGCGCTCAAAGAAGTGACTTGGCAGAAAGGCTCAACCCCAGCCACGGCACATGCGTCACAGGGAGAAAGCATTTGGCTGCTTTTGGAGCATCCTGTGCTCACTCGGATGAGCAGGGAGTATCACCATGCTCAGGACCCTGGCCTCCATCCAGTGAGGTGCAGGCTGCCATTCTGATAGGACACAGAATGAAAATCCGAAGCCCGTATTGGGAATCCCATCATTAAACAGTGTCAGCTTTTGGGAGGATCATTGGGTTACGTCGGTGGGAGCCTGGACGATCAAAGCCTGCCTTCTTGCACATCCCAGTACCTCCGAAGGTATCTCTGGGGCTCGATGTGCCTCTTGTGCCCCGTCGCACGAGAGTAAGTGATGAGTCAGCGAGTCACCCAGGTGAGTGTTGGAATCACTCAGAACAGGAGTGATGACAAACAGATCACCCTGCTAGAATATGAGAGAATTAACAGTAGCGCAAAACCTCCATTAATCACCAAAGATTTACTGCATTCCTTCAAGTCCCAGTTTTGGCAAAGACTAAGCAGAAGATGCTAACTAACCTAATTACTCTAATGAACTCATGCTAACAGACCCAATTAACCCAATCAAAAAAGGTTACACATCTCTTCAAACCAAAGCCCCTTGGTGTTCCACCACTGTGCCCCAAGGGGGCCCCTGTTGCATGTGCCCTGGGCAGTGCACAATGAGCTGCTTGTGCAGGTAGAGGGTGCCCAATCCAAGATGCCCTGCTGCTGCCGATCCTCCTGGTACCCCAGGCTCACCTGCGCTCTTGGTTTGGAACCCTGATCTACAATGAGAGAAGGTTGAGAGGCGACCTTGTGGCTCCCTATAAGTTCATCACGGGGGCACAGAAGGGAATTGGTGAGGTTTTATTCACCAAGGCGCCCCCGGGGGTTACAAGAAATAATGGCCACGAGCTAGCAGAGAGCAGATTTAGACTGGACATTAGGAAGGACTTCTTCACAATTAGAGTGGCCACGGTCTGGAACGGGCTCCCAAGGGAGGCGGTGCTCTCCCCTACCCTGGGGGTCTTCAAGAGGAGGTTAGATAGGCATCTAGCTGGGGTCATCTAAACCCAGCCCTCTTTCCTGCCTATGCAGGGGGTCGGACTTGATGATCTATTGAGGTCCCTTCCAACCCTAAAACTATGAATCTATGATAACTGTGCACCACTAACGTATGCAGGATGAATGCAGACACCTTTCTCTGGCCTGGCCTCATTCACTCAGCTTATTGGTCAGTAATGTGCAGCCTCATGTCGCAGTGCTGACTCCTGCAGTGCTTCCAGGGGCTGTTGTAGATAATGGCTGAAATGACTTCTCTCTGTAGCTTGTTCTTCAGCATGAAAATGTCTTCTTCATGAACATCTTAGCTAACAAGCGGGGTTACGTTTTCATGTTCTCTAGAGTGCTCGTGTCATCAGGCCAACTTCAGCGATGACATCTCACATGAATCTGTGTGTGATATTTAGCACCCGCTAATTTTGGAGGGAGAAGATATGACTAACATGTTTAAAAGAGAAAAAAAAATGATGTCGCTACAACCAATGGTGAGGCAGTCATCAAAGATCCTGGGGAAGGATGGATTTGGACAAAACATTTCACCTAGGAATTTTGAAATAAAGGTTTTCGGGGTAGAAAAAAGGAGGAGGAAGGAGGGTTTCCTGCCTGGGTCTGGGTGGGGCGGAGGGTGCCCAGTGTGTTGCTACAGTCACAAGGCAGCTTTTTGCGGTGTGCAGCCTCCATTAAGAAATCACCAAGCGAGAGCTTCTGGCGAGACAGGGTCAGCTCCCACTGCCACGCTCCACTGTCCCCCCAAAGAGAGCAAATGAAGCTGGCATCATGCAGCTCTTCCACTGCACAGGGACCTGCGGGCAAGTTAGCAGCACTTTGTGAGGGAAGGTGGCACGCGTCTGTTGGTGCTTCAGTGCGCTGTAATAATAACTCTATTGACACTGTCCTTATTAATAGCTCTATTGACACTCTCCTTACTCCTTGGCAAAATTGCTGAGTTTGCAAGAGAGATTTTTTCCTTTGCTCTTTGGGCAATTCCAAGAACCACTGCTCTGTGGTTTGCAGGTCTTTAAAATTGCCCCCACCTTGCATGAAAGCACTTCACGAAAGTGAAACAGAACGGGCAAGGGAGCCCTCCCAGGTGTAGACCGTGACATCTCTCCTAGAAGCTCAGCAGTTCCTTCTGGCCATGGATAGGAGTAGAAGCGGTGTTTCCCAGACCCTGATTTACAGCGGCTTCTGATCCCATCCCACAAAAGAATAAAGGCTTGTTTGTTTGCGGCCAAGGCAGTTATTCTGGTTTTACATCATGTGAAAAGAAAAGCATACTTTGTGCTATCTATATAGAGCAGTGGTCACCCACTGCACCCCTCCCCCCAACCCCAACAGGCTGATGCCCCGCTGCCAGATGGTAGATCCTGGGTTGCCCCTTTACTTCAAAAAGTGATTGTCACCTTAAAAAGGTTGGAGAGCACTGATCTGGAGGGGTTCTTTTATTTTGCTTCATTTGAGTCTCCTGTGAGATGTCTTTCCAGCTGTGCAGACCTTGTTAGCGCTAGGCTAGATTTAGATTACTGCCGTGCCTTGCCCTTAAGGCTCCCTTTGGAGCGCACTCAGCTGTTTTGGCCGCCGCAACGCGTTTGCCTCTGAGGTGTGTTTGCTACTTCTGAGATGGCCTCTTTTATGGAAAAGTGCAGCCCGCTGGCCGTGTATACCCTGGAAATGACTCCTGCCCTCCATCTTCTCATTCAATGAGGGGAGCTCTTCCCTCCCTTTCCCAGTACGTTTAGGGTGCAGGCGGGTGACCCGCGACCTCTCCTTGGGTTCCTGGAAAAGACAGGCAGGCAGGCTGTCCGAGGCCTTTTGCTCCCTTTCTGCTACTTCCACCCATGTGTCCTGCGGTAGCTGGGGCATCGGAGAATTTCTACACCCATTCCTGCCTTTGGCCCTTTTTCACTACGTGTTTCAAAGGTGCCTTCCAGCAGAAATGCTCAACCCGAGCATTATGTTGTCATGGGAGAAAACTCCCTGAAGTTCATTGTCTAGCCGCAAAGGAACCAGGTAACATGGGTAAAGGCTTCCTGTAGTTTATTTGCTCGAGCAAAGACCATAAGCCAACAAGGAGGCAAAATGGCCCCGACTAAGAGGTGGGGCGTTCTTTTATACTCTTTACCAAAAGGCAAGGCATTGGTGGTAAACAACATTTCCATATAAGGTAACACCAAACCCACATCTGCGCATTTTCCACCAACTCTGGTACTTTTCACAAACGGTGGTCACAAAAGTAGGTCAGCAAAAACTGCAATGTAACAAGCTATTCTTGAACTTTTGAACTCCTTGCACTTTTGAACTCCCTGAGTACGTGACTGCTCCACTTTAGGGTGATGGCTTCCTTGCCCATCACAGTTCCCCACTTTGTTCCAAGCTTCCAGAGGAAGTTTTGGAACATTCTTTTAGGTAATTAAGTTCTAGTGGGGTTAGAGCTCCATGGTTGTTGTTGCTGGATATTTGTACAAACTGACCGTACATTTTTACTTGCTTTTGCATAAACTGCTGTCCTAAAGAACACAAGCATTGAAAAGAACATAATAGACAAACTATAACTATAATAACTCCAACAATGCTTAGCACAAAGGTTCTTAGCCATCCAGTAAGAGAAGGGAACCAACTATCTAACCAACTGAGAGATGTATCCTTGAGGATTTTTGCTATGTCCTTGGCTTTTTGGATGTGGACAGCAGTGTCATTGAGATGAGTTTGTACTATAGTAAAGGAACTGTTAACCCAGACACAGCATTTTTGTCCAATAACTGCACATGTACCTCCTTGGGCGGCGAGGAGGAAATCAAGGGCTATACGGTTTTGAATTACCATTTGTCGAAGCTCTTCCTGGGTGGTGGCTAGAGCAGCGACAGCGCTTGAAAGCTGTTGGTGGCCTTCACTGAGTTCATGGGCCATTATTTCTATAACAGCTTGGAGACGTAAGGTGTACCATTCAAGACATGAAGTACCTACTCCAGGGAGTATACCGGCTAGGGAGCATCCATTTAATTTTCCCACGGTAAGGGGATTTTTCCCATAACCTTCCAGCATATCTCGGCTTTCTTGTAAGTCTCTCTTATTTTGCCACCTGCCCTGGGGAAGGTGTGCCAAAAAGGAGGTAGAGGACTTTAGCATTGCTGGGTAGCAGATGTCTTTTCCATTTGCGGGAATTATATGGTATGCACGAGAACCACAGATCCAATATTGCTCTATGAAGGCAGCACAATTTGAGAATGATTCAGGAAATGGAAGTTTGCCCATTCCCAAACTCAATACTCCTCGAGCACCATTTTTTGCGTAGGAAGCGTTAATGGTGCCATTGACAAAGCATTGACCTAGAGTGGAGTCACTGTATGCACAGTACCACAGCTGGGGAGTAGAAGGATTGGGGGTACATATAGGGTTTTTGCCATTGGTTAGATTTGTAGCACTATAGAAATTATTATACGACCTGCAAAAAGTAGGCGTTGCTGTATTATTATTACGCCAGTCTCCTCCAGTCAAACTAGTAAAATAGTGGTAACATTTGCTGGTGCCCAAGTTAATACAGTTTGGAACTGAGCAGTTTATATAAAAACACCAATCTCCAACAAGAGGCCTTACTAAGAGGTATTCCTGTTGATTCTGGTTCCAAGTTTGGCTAGAGGGATTTAAAAATGACTTGATTGGGCCCAAGGGAACGGGAGTCATGGGAATTCCCCCTTGGGTGTGGAGAGGGAGATGGCTGCACACCCAACAGTTACTTTGGTTTTCCGCTTCAACGGCTCTCTCAACGTATTGGAGGTACATGTTGTTATCAGAGATAAGGGCAGCAGTATATTTAAGAGTAGCCTTAGCCTGTGGAGACTCTGTGAACTGTTTGTAAATTAGGTGGTTATGTTTTACACAATATTCTACTCCAAAACTAAATACTCGGACTTCTGCTGAACCACAGCAACATGAGGGAGGATACCAGTGAGCAACGTTGACCTTACCGTCTATTTCAGAGGGTTCGATTGAATCCCTTATCCAGGTAGGGAAATCACGGACGCCGGGAGTAGCACATCTGCAGCAACTGGCAGCCATAGCTGATCCCGGTAAAGGACCCATTCCCCTGGCAAAGAGAAAGATTAGAAATAACATATTTATAAAAGCCATATATAACAAAAATCAGCACAAACAGTATGAGCAACCCTGCAGCTCCAGTAACTGCTCTTCCAGGGCACGTTACAATCCCAAAGTGTTCGGTTCTGGCTGGTCTGAAAGTGTCTAAAGGATGCTGTACTTGGAGTTCGGTGTTCTTTGGACTGGACAGGATCCCAAAAGGGTGACAGTTCATTAGTTGATTTTGGTTAGTTCGAGTTTTATATTATCTAATGGGCTGCAGGTCCAGGAGGTGTTTGTTTTTATATTTTCATCTGCTTCTGGCCTACCCTTGTCGTGGTCAGGTAGGCGTGTGGCACTCCCACGAAGTCTGCAGTCGTCTTCTTCTGGCTTTCCCTTTTCCAAGTCGGGAAAGCTTGCGTTGGAGCCAATCCTGAGATCTGGTGAAAATTCTCTCTTCTTTGTATGAGTATAATGAATCCAGTTGTTTTTTTCTGCTACCTTTACGGCGGTGTGGGAGGTGAGGAGGACTTGATACGGTCCTTGTCACCTAGGTTCAAGGGGAGATCATTTCCAAGTTTTTACGTACACCCAGTTTCCAGGCTGGATGCGATGTGCTGAAACATCGGCAGGTAAGGGTTGTCTCAGAGCAGCATACCTATGGAGAGATTTTAACTGAGACTGTCGAGATAAAATATAAGAGGTGAGTTCTTCATCGCCTAAAAGAGAGGAGGTGTGAGCCAGTAATAAGGGGGAATGTTGGGGAACAGGGTGTCCAAACAACAGCTCATAAGGGCTGAGCTTTAGTTTTCCCCTGGGGGTGTTTCAGATGGACATAAGAGTTAATGGAAGAGCTTTGGTCCATTTTAACCCACTTTCAGCACAAAGTTTTCCAATTTTTTGTTTTAGGGTCTGATTCATTCTCTCTACTTGTCCTGAGCTTTCGGGGTGCCAAGGGGTATGGAATTTCCATTCTATTCCTAGGCAGCTGGCCAGTGTTCTATTTATGTCAGCTGTAAAATGTGATCCTTGATTGCTTTCAATGGTACGTGGTGGACCAAACCTGGGTACAATTTCGTTAAGGAGTATTTTTACTACTTGTTGTGCTGTGGCTCTTCTGGTGGGGAAGACTTCTACCCACCCCGTGAGTTGGTCAACGATTACTAGGAGGTTTTTGTACCCATTGTCTTTAGGCATATCAGCAAAATCTATTTGTAGTCTTTCAAAGGGAGTATAAGCCCAGGGGAGGGATCCGGGGGGTCCTGATTTTTCCCCTTTGATATTAAACCTTTTGCATATAGTGCAGTGTTCTAAAAGCCTTTTTGCTTCCTGGTAGACTCCGGGTGCGTAGCATAGCCTATTAGTGATAGCGGCAAGTTTTTTGCAACCTAAATGTTTGCTGTGATGGAGTTGTTGTAGATAAGGTCTAAGGGCTACTTTAGGTAGCACTATCCTTCCATCCGGCAATCGCCATATTCCATCTTCCTCACAGGTGGCTCCAGCCGCTTTCCATCTTTGTTGTTCTAAAGGCGGTGCAGACTTGTACGTTTTTGGCTTTAGCGATACTCCCAAATATGCCTTTGGCTGAGGAATTTGAGTTTGGAAGGCTAGGGCGGATAGTGGCTATAGGGCCACTGACTGAGCTGCTGCATTGGCCAAGGCATTGCCTTTTGAGACCTGATCTCTCTTTTTGTTGTGGGCTGGGCAATGCATTACAGCTATGGCCTTTGGTGACATTATAGCATGTAGGAGATCATGGACTTGTTTGGCATTTGCTATTTTAGTTCCAGAGGCTGTCATAAATCCTCTTTGTTTCCACAATTGTCCAGTGGCATAACAGATTCTGAAGGCATACTTAGAATCAGTCCAAATATTTACAGAGTGGCCTGATGCTAATTGACAAGCTCGTGTAAGGGCAATGAGTTCGGCTGCCTGCGCGCTCAACTGCCCAGGCAGTGGTTCAGCTTCAAGTACTTCAAATGGAGTTACCACCGCATAACCCATTTTTCTAACCCCGTTAACTATTTTTGAAGAGCCATCTACATAAAAAATTAAGTCAGGGTTGTCTAAGGGTAAGTCACTGAGATCTGCCCTGGGTTTGTCTGAAAATGCTGCAACTTGAAGGCAATCATGGAGGACTGGTTCGCCATCCTTGGGCAGAGGTAGTAGGGTAGCCGGATTCAGGGTATTGCATCTTTCTATGACCAGGTTTGTGGCTATTAAGAGTGTGGTTTCATATTTCTTCATTCTCTGGTGAGAAAAATGTTGGGTATTTTTCTGAAGAAAGAGGAGGGCCACCGTGTGTGGGGCCTTTGGGATAAGTAGGTATCTGAGGACTAATTCCTGGGCTTTCTCGACTATTGTTGCACCTGCAGCCACTGCGCAAAGGCATCCCACTCCCCCCCTTTGCCACTGGATCCAATTGTGCAGAGAAGTAAGCTACTGGGCGTTGGGTGGTGCCTAAGGGTTGGGTAAGTACCCCAGAGGCTACTCCTAGTTGCTCATGGACAAAGAGCATGAAAGGTTTTCAATAATCTGGTAGCCCTAGAGCAGGAGAAGAGGCTAAAGCTGTTTTTATATTGCTGAAGCTGCGAGTGGCTTCATGATCCCAAAAGACTGGCTCTTCTGCATCTTTTGTGGTAAGCTGCACAAGTGGCTTGGTTAACTCTCCGAAGGCTGGGATCCAAGAGCGACAGAACCCTACCATTCCCAGCAGACCTCTAACCTGATGCTTTGTTATAGGTTTGGTAATATTTAGAATGCCTTGGATTCTGTCATCACTAAGACGTCTCTGGCCAGGTTCTAAAATGTGGCCTAGGTACTTTACAGTAGACTTGCAAAACTGAAGTTTATTTGGTGACACTTTGTGGCCCTTGGTGGCTAATGCGGTTAGCAAGACAATGGTGTCTTGAGTAGATGCTTCTGTTGAGGTGGAACATAAAAGTAAATCATCTATGTATATTAGTAGGGATGAAGAGTTAGGAAAGATAACATCTTGCAAATCCTTCTGAAGAATCTGAGAAAAAATTCTAAATATCTCTGGGGCAACCTTGTCCAGGTCAGTTGAGAAGAACTCCAGGTGAAGGCAAAAAGATATTGGGATTCAGGGTGGATGGGGATGCTGAAGAAGGATGAACAGAGGTCTACTACCGTATAAACAGCAGTGTCAGGGGGTATTGCAGTTAAGATAGTATTGGGTTTAGGAACAACAGGGTGTCGAGGAATGACATACTTCTTAATTTGTCTGAGGTCTTGAACAAAACAATAAATGGGCTTCCCATCTGGGCCGGGCTTAGGCTTTTTTACTGGAAGTATGGGAGTGTTACAAGGGAACTGACAGGGAATTAAAATTCCTTGTTTAGAAAAATCTTCAATTAAAGGCTTAAGTCACTCAATTGCCTCTGCTCTTAAAGGGTATTGGGGTACTCTAGGTGTTTTGACATTGGTACGAATTAGGATTTTGACGGGAACTGCGGATTTTAAGAATCCCACAGAGCTGGAGGTGAGGCCCCAAAGTTCTGGGGGTACCTTTTCTTGTAGAACAAGGGGAAGAGACTGCAAGCTTGAGTTTTCCGTAACTGCAAGTGCTGTGGCTAGCAAAGGGATCTGGGAGGACGGAAACGTTAGGATAATTCCTGTTGGTGAGCACTGTATGGAGGCTTGTAGCTTGCAAAGAAGATCCCATCCAAGAAGGTTTACAGGACCAGTTGCTAGAAGAAAAGAGTGTTCTGCTGAGAGGGGGCCAACTTTAATGTTTGTGGGCTGAGAAAGTGAGCAACGGAAGGGTCTACCTTTGATTCCCATAACTGTGACTTGTCTTTCACTTGGTGAAAGATGTCCTTTGGAAATACTGGAGAAAGTTGCCCCTTTGTCTAGCAGGCACTCGTAGATGTGTCCTCCTATTTCTAAGGGTACCAGGGGGTTTTGAGCACTGCCGTTTAGGGTGACTTCTTTGGGATGGACAGAGGATAGTTGCAAAAGGTGGCATGTAGAATCTCCCTCATTGCATCAGTCGTCAAATTGGTCTTGAGTAAAATCTGGGGTAACAGTAACGAACGGAGGGTTCTTGAATTTTTTGTTTTCAGGGTTATCACTTGGGGATCTTTTTGGTCTTAATTTACACTATCTCTTCCAGTGTCCTTCCTGTTTACAGTAATGGCATATGTTGGGCCCATATGGTTGGTGGATGCGGCCCGGTGGTCTAGGCGCAAAGGGCCTCGGGCCACGGGGCAGACTGGTTCCATAGGGATTTGGCAGCTGAATTACTGCTGCCAACATGCGAATGTTGCATTGGTCTTCCCTTTTTTTTTCTTTTTTTCTTTTTTTCTTCTCTTCCATTAAAGGTTTTAGTAACAATGGCCAAGATTTTGGCCATGGATTTGCCCTCAACACCCTCAGTGTTATGTTGGAGTTTCTTTCTAATATCTTTGCTAGCCTGGCTTATGAATACAAGTCTTATCACAGGCAAAGTGGCAGGTGACTCGGGGTCCATGTTTCCATGTTGGCGCATAGTTTTACAGAGTCTTTCAAAGTAGTCTGAAGGGTGTTCTTCTGGACCCTGAACTATGCCTGTCACCTTAGACCAATTTGCAGTTTTATCTTCTACCTTTCTTAGTCCTTCTAAGATACTTTCTTTTAGCATTTGTATTGTATTTTGCCCCCCTTCCTTTTATAATTCCAATTTGGATCTTGCCTAGGTATGCCATTAGGTATGGGGTGGTTTTGATGCTGCTGATCGGCTAGAAATTGGTCAGCATGGCACAGTACTTGGGTTTTCTCGTCTGAGGTTGAGGCTTTCGAGAAGTTGCATGATGTCTGACCATGAGCGATGATGGGTCATGAAGATAGTTTTAAAATGCCTTAGGACTATTTCTGGATCATCTCTAAGTCTGGGAGTATTTTCTTGCCAATTTAAGAGGTCAGTGGTGGTGAACAGGGTATGTGTCCAGTGACTGATAACTTGGCCATTATCACCAGGTATTGGGTACTCTCTTAGGGGAGCCAGAAGGCTAGAGTTAGGTACTCATTGTTGGGTATGATTAGCTATGGGAGTTGAATCAGTGTTCGAGGAGGTTGAGTCTGGAGAGGGATGACTTGATCCATCTACAGGCTCAGGACTTGGGCGGTCGCCGGGAGGCAGTCGGGGTGATGCCTCCCCACGATTTCCCGAGTCCTCTGCTGGTGCGGGAGTGAACAGATCGGGTGGGATTAACGGTGGGACAGGACCGGGAGGTCGGGACATGGGTCTATAGTCGTCTTCTGAATAAGAGGCAGAGCGGAGGGTTTGGGACATTGTACAGGAGCTAAAAGCGGGGATGTAATAAGGGACATTCGTTTAGATCGTTTGGAAGTGACATTGTCCCACAGAAACCAATAGTCCATTTGACTGGGCCGGAGGGTTTCAAAGATTTTTCGCAAGGCAGTTAAACAAGTCGGGTCAAATGATCCGTATTCTGGCCATTGTCTTCCCGAATCCAGCTGGGACGTATACGACGTCCAGGTGGTTAAACAAAGTTTTGCCATACAGGTCTTGGATAACCCTGCCTGACCCTCCAAATGTGTCCAATTTTTAATCATATAATCAAGGGGAGAATCAGGGATAACCTTTCCTTGACCAGAACCCATGTTAATATTCAGTTATAAGCAGTCTTATTTCCTGAATTCTACCTGCCTAAAGACTGTCTCGTATACGTACAACAACTGGTGTTCTCGGACTCCCACTGGCTTTCCCCGTAAGGAGGGGTGTCTTGAGTCAGAGACCATAGTTGCTGGCCGTTATGACAGTACTTCTACCTCATAACCATGTCTTTCACCTTTCGGCCAGGCTGCCGCTCTATCAGCTTTTAAGAGGCACACGGATACCCTTAGACTGCTACCAAAATCCTCTAGAGGAATAACCAGAAAACCAGAAATGTACTGACCTGAGGTACATGCCAGTACCATCCCTTTACCCAATTTGAGGATACCTAACCAGAAATGTACTGACCTGAGGTACATGCCGGTACCGTCCCTTTACCCAATTTGAGGATACCGCCTTATTGGTCCCGAGGGGACCATCCACCTCCCGAGACTGACCCAAGTAGGTGAACTCACCTGGTGCGCACTGGGGTGTCAGGAGACGGAGGTCTCCAAAGGTACCAAGTTAGATGGGTCCCATTTGGGTCGCCAAATTGTCATGGGAGAAAACTCCCTGAAGTTCGTTGCCTAGACGCAAAGGAACCAGGAAACACAGGTAAAGGCTTCCTGCAGTTTATTTGCTTGAGCAAAGACCATGAGTCAACAAGGAGGCAAAATGGCCCCGACTAAA
>NW_005843817.1:17183-20258 GCF_000455745.1 Alligator sinensis | reverse complement strand
AACACCAAACCCACATCTGCGCATTTTCCACCAACTCTGGTACTTTTCACAAACGGTGGTCACAAAAGTAGGTCAGCAAAAACTGCAATGCAACAAGCTATTCTTGAACTTTTGAACTCCTTGAATTTTAGAACCCCCTGAGTACGTGACTCCTCCACTTTAGGGTGATGGCTTCCTTGCCCATCACATGTAGTGGGGTCACCCTGCCCGTAGGCTCTTGTTCAATGGGTGCGCAGTCCAGGCATGATCTCGACATGTCAAATCATCCGTCAGTCCTGCGTGTGGATATATCCAGTGCTGCCAGGTTTCTGTCCTGCCTCCTGCAGAGGAACCACGCTGACCACATAAATGCCGTTCAAGCTTTTGGGGCTTTCGCGAGGCTTTGGGGTCTTTTCTCATGCTTGCAATTTCATCCGCGGTCCCAACTTTCCGTAAGACCCAAATTTACCGATCATTTCTTTTGTAATAGCAAAGCTCCTAAAAAAACCTAAACTCAATCTCTTCTGTCCTTTTCTTCCTCCCCCAGGACTCCTTGTTCCCTGCTTTTGTGTCTTTAAAGCAATGTTTTGATTGTTAGCCCCTGCACAGAGTTATAAATGTAGTTAAAGGGAAGGGGAAAAAAAAGTCTGTCTTCTCTCTGGTTTCTCAGCCTTCTCCCCTGAGGGCTGCTGTTTTCAGTCTCTCTGCCTGATCTCTCTGTTTATGTCCTGCAGGAGGGCTTCGAGGATGCTGACCACAAGGGAAAAAGAAACACTGTCACTTGAATTTGGGAATTAACTTTTCTTTCCAGTTTTCTACCGGGGGGGGCGGCCCATCCATAGTTCAATGTTGTGTGCTGCAAGCATAGTCTTCCTGGAGTTTAAAAACCAGCCAGAAGTGATGCCGACCCACTAGGATGTCGACATCTAGTTTGTTTCCAAAAAGGACTTGCTAAATCAATTCAGGAGCATTTTCCAAAGAGGACTTGCTAAATCAATTCAGGAGCACGGCGAGCGTGTCTAGCTAGGAAAAAATTATTCCGCACGTTAGGGACAGTATCACTACTCGGAGAGGAAAGTTAATACAGCGGGCAGCCAAGGGTTTGCGAGTCTCTTCTGCCTAACCCCCGTGTCAACCCAAAATGTCGTGCTAAGTTAAGGGACAAGCCATGTTACAAAACACTGTTGCAGTCTTTCCTGTCTGCTGGTTGTGGCTTGGGGATTCGTCCCCTGAGCACTCCTGCAGGTCTTTGTGATGCCTGGACAGAGAGGTTATCAGTAAAGGTCCTTGAAATGGAAACCCCTCCGAGTGTCAGCCTCCTTCCCAAAGGCTCACACCGAGGTGGCTCCTGGGCCCCACAGTGTGCTAGGGATGGGCACGGGGACCCTACTGGGCGCACTGCAAATTTCTGGTGTTTTTCCTGCGGGCTTAGGCTTGGGCTTGAGAAGAGGCTTCTTGATCTCCCTGTGGGGGGTTTGATTTTTTGAAGGGAGAAGGTGAGTAACTTATAAGTTACATATTAAGGTAAAACAGGTATGAGGTTTTATTGTAATGATATTATACACGCACACACGCACACACGTACACACATTGTTATTACTATTATAGTGTGTTAGGTAGGAGGAAAGGCACTTTTACTTTGTTTTATATTATTATTTGATGGGTTTGGGGAATTCCACCCAGCGTTCAGGGTGGCAAGATCATTTATTTTTTTTATTGGGTTTTTAGTTTTGTTTTTTTTAAGTGGTTTTGTTTAAGGTTTTGTTTTTATGACTATTTTTTTTTTGCTTTTTATTTTGATGGTATTTTTTAATTATATTAAGTTTTTAGTTTTATTACCTTTTACGGGTTAGAGTAAACTTAATTGTATGTTGCAAAGCAGGGTTACTTTGAGCTTTGTTGAAGTTTTTTTTTTATAGCTGTTATTGTGGGTATTTTTTTAGAATAGTAAGTTGTATAAAGCAGTTTTATTTTTTTATTTTTAGCAGATTAGCAGATGTATTAGGTTATTTTTTGTGGCCTTTGGGTTTTGTAAAGTTGTTTTTTGTTGGGGGGGTGAGTTTGGCTTTTTTTTTAGAGGTCTTTTTGGGATGGGTTTTACAATTTATTCTTGAGTGTTTGCATTTGCATATATTTATGCTGATTACAATTTTTTAGGGTGATATAGTTGTTGATGTAATTTGTTAGATTTTTTATTTGTCAGTATAGTCTTTGGGCATTGGAAGTAAGTATACACATTAAAATATAAGATAATGATGTATAATAAAATAATGATTATAGGATGTAACATAACATTTATTAATTTTGTCTCCGTGGGGTTATATTTTAGGAAAATGTAGTAGTGGTGTTTAGATACTGATTTTAATTTTGCTGTTAGTTTTAGGAGTTTACTTTTTTGGTGTATTATGCGCAGGTTTTTTTTTTATTTAGAGCGTTAATATAAATTCTAATTAATTTAAATTTTTTTCAATTATCGGTAAACAGTTTTTTATGAAGCATTTCATGACATTGTTTAATTTACTGGGAAGACTTGTTATGGAGAAAGATTGGGAATAAGGTTGAGTATAGATATGCTTTTTACTTTTTACAGCATTAGTGTTACAATGGTATTTTTTAATAGGAGCTTGGGATTTTTTTTTGTTATTTTAGGTTACTGAGGTTACACATAGATATTTAACGGCATTTTTAATTATTACTGTTGTTTGGTTGAAATTTTTTTTTTAATGTAATTTTTTATATGTTTTTGGTGTAATTTACAAGGATTTATTAGGAAGTTTTTCTGATAGTATATTTATTTGGGCTGTTTGTATTATGTATATTTTTTAGAGTTTAAGAGTTTTTTTAAAGAGAGTTACTTTGCAGGGGATTTGGGGGTTTAAGCTTTTTGCTAATAGTATAGGGATGGGGACATACTTATAAAGGGGTTGTTTTGGTTTTTACTTTTACTGAATTTACATGTATATATTTGTTTAATGGTGTTTTTATTTTTGAAGAAATAACTTTTGTAAAAAGGGGTTTGGATTTTGGGTACTATTTTGTATAGGAACTGGATATAATCGCTGGGTTTTTGGACTTGATTTAAAGCGTTTGTTTTTT
>NW_005843817.1:15591-17072 GCF_000455745.1 Alligator sinensis | reverse complement strand
TTGGACTGTTATGCTTAGGGTTCTGACATGATTTTTTTTGGTATTTTGCATTAGTTACTATTTGGTTTTTTAAGGTTTGTTGGGTAAGCTGTTTTATTTTAGTAAGCTTGTTTTTTGCTACTTTTATATTCATTTGGTTAAGTGCCGTTATGGTAGTTTTTAGTTAATTTAGGACAGTTGTGGCATTTTTGTGGCATTTTTTATGTAGACTGGGATTTGTTTGCTTAGCAGACAGGATTGGTTTTGTTTACTTGTCGTACTACAGATGAACTTGGGTGACATTAACCTTTTACTGTAGGATTACAATTTAAAAAAAAAAACAATAAAGGGAACATTATAAAAGTTTTTGGGATTTTATTTTTTATAATTGTGAGAATTTTTTTTGAGTGGGTAGGGTCTACAGAAATTTTGAAGGAGATTTTATTTTTTTTTTAGTGTTAGTTCTTATTTTGTATTTTGTTGGCTAGGTTTCGGGTAGTATTTATATAAAGCCTCTTATACCTTTGCCAGGACGGGATGCTTTTTGGGCATACAATTTGCTATTGATTTTGTAATACTGGCAAATATTAATATAAAGTTTATTTGAAGCCTGTCATGAATGGCATTTTATATGAGTTTTTGCATAGTTTTGCGCATCTTTTGCTGTGCCGGGTTGAAACTCCTCCATGTTGGTGATGTATTTATTGTTGAGGGGTAACAGAGATGAATTAGTTTTCGGGACTACAGCTATTCTTTAGTGTCATATTGAATGAAATAGTTTGAATGTTTATAATGGTTGCCCATTAGCCAGTTTCAGGAAAAAGATAAGATTTATCTCCTTATCTAGGTCATTGTTTTTGGACTACGTGCGAAAAGTCCTGACTTTGCTTAAAGTTTTAACTTTTGAATTTTATCTTTAGAAGTCTTTTACAAAGAGTAAATATCCTGAGTTCTGAGAGATCAAACCCTAGAGCCTTTTGGAAAGATTGGTAAGAAAAGGTCACTTGCAGTGATATGGAAGTTCCCCAAAAGTAATTAAAATGATTAACAAAAGAAACTAATTACTAAGCAAAAGAATCTGTTGAGTAAGATCCGAGCCCAAATTTGGGGGTAATGACAGGCTTGAGTAGGAGTGGCCCAAGACGGCAGCTCACTCAATAAAAACTGTAACTTACTGTCCCAATTTGGAGGTGACTACACTTGCAGAACAATGAAGGAAGAATCGCAAGTGAAGGCTGGATCAGACTGATCACCTGAACCACCCTCTCCGTGAACACGAATCTCTTAGTTCACGCTGAAGCTGCAGAGAGCCTGAAAGGGACTGAAAGAAGGGGACTTAGCCCTATCAGTATTGAGGCCAGCCTATTGAATTGTATTGCTGAGGTGAGCCCATTGAACCGTACTACTGAGGCCAACCCTTTTAAATTGTACTACTGAGGAATAAAACCATATTTTGGTATTTGGCTTCTCGGAATTCTAGGATTGTAAGTATATTATGAAAA
>NW_005843817.1:14389-15569 GCF_000455745.1 Alligator sinensis | reverse complement strand
TGTTTGGGAAGGAAGTGCATTCGGAGCATTGTTTCTGATATATGTAGTTATTGTGTTCTTAATGTTGGTGGTATTTCTTAAAGCTAAGCAGTGTTATATACGTAGCAAAGAGTTTTAAAAAAAAATTGTGTTGTATGAATTGTGTGTAATCATTGTGAAATCGTGCAATCAGCTAACTACTCCCCCAGCCAGTGCATCAAAACGAATCAGTAAATTGTGTGGGATTTTCTCTATTCCATAACCCACTAGAGACATGTAGAAGAACGTAATGTTTTCGTTGAGTTGGACACATGTACTGTACGGCGGGTAGTTCTCCACAGTTGCGCTTTTTTTGTTTTTGTGGTGTTGATTTAGGCACACTAGTGCATTTCATAAGGGAGGGTGTGGTTTTTGTTAGCTTTTATCTTTGGAGGTTGCTGGAATTTTCCATGTGAAATAAGAGTGTTTTAGATACGTACTTTTGGCAGGCAGTAGGCGGGTAAGAAGTATTGGGCCAGGTTGCTTTTAGTGGCTGTATTTTAAAGCTCATTTTTTAGTAGCCAGGGTAACGACTTGGGGAATAGGCCTGTTTTTCTGGCCTCTTTTACCCTAATAGCTATTGTGTTTTTAATAACGGTTGCTTTTTGATGTTTGATTTTTAATAGCTAGTTTAGATTAGTTTTATTAGCAATAGTACCATAGCCTTTATGGCATTTTGTGGAAAACAGTTGTATGGTCAGTAGGAACTTTGTATTTGCAGGTGGGGGGTTTGCCTAATATGGTATTGCTTTGTTTTCATGCTAGAACTAGAATTTTTTGGATTTTTTTGGTTTGGGCCGGGAAGTGAATTGTTCTTTTATTTGTAACAAAGGTTGGAGGGATTTTTATTTTATTTGTTTTAGACAAAAAAAAAAAAAGTTTTTTTATGTGGCATTTAGGGTGTTGATCTATTATTTGGGAGAAAGGACTGGTTTTTAATTTTTCTTCATGTGTTTGCAAGTCTCGTAATATTTAAGGCATTTGTTGAATTCATTTTTTTTGAAAACTTTTTGAGTAATTCTTTTTATTTTTATTTTCTGATTTAAATGTTTTATTTTTCTTTGACACTGTAGATGATAAGGGATGCTTTTTTTACACTATTGCTTTACTATCGAATTTTGAAAATGAGACATTGTTTATTTTTAAACAGCGTGTTTTTTTT
>NW_005843817.1:11066-13298 GCF_000455745.1 Alligator sinensis | reverse complement strand
TGCCGCAATCCCGGCTCTGACGCCACCGCCACTCTCGGAGGTAAGTATCCTGGCCCTAGATTTTCTTGAAGGGGTGTTGCTGCCCCCCAATTCTGTCTGTCCTCCGCCTGCGTTCTTGACGGCGATGGGCTGCCGTCACGCCGCCTTTTTGGTTGCTTTGGCCATAGGCCACACTTCTGGCTAGCTTGTGGCTATGTCTACTGCCACTAATATATATTTCTTTTCCTTGCTCATTGTTAAAGGTTTGATACAATTTATGTGCCACTTTTTTTCTGGCTTTAAAACCTTACTATTTTTTTGCCTTTTTTTCTGGGTATGGGGACCGCTGACAACTGCTACAGTCTGGGCATTTTTTTTAGAGCTTGTTGCACATTTTGTTCTGTAGCTTTTTTATTTTTTTCTTGCCTAAGCTCTTTTTTTGCATTTTTTTCTTTTTTTTTTATGTTCAAAGGCATGGGCAGCTTGGGGTAGATTTAATGAGCTGATGTTGGAGGGGTGAGTGAATGAGTTTGCCTTAGCATTTGCATGGGTTTCAGGAGAATTATGTTTTTGATGTTTGGTTACATGTTGAATGGCTTTTTAATTTGGCCACTTATTTTCCAGATATGATGTGAAATTTATATTTCTTAGATTGGCCTGTTCTTTAGATGTCATTTAGCCTTTTTTTAAATAGGGAATTTATTTAGTAGGGGTCTTTTTTGTATATACTTAGCTGTTTGTGTACACTTTTACTTCTTTTTAACCTTGGTTGATTATATGAGCAATTTTTAAAATTTTTTTTTACAGTTTTTAATTTAGTTAATTGAGCATTTTTTTGTAACTTAATTTTTTCTAAGTTTTTTGGAGAAAGGGTAGTTTTAAGTTTATGTAGCCGTTGCTCTGTTTGCTCTTCTGTTAGTGAATAGAGTGTGGGTTAGCAGGGTTAAAGCTGTTGGCACAGGTTATGAGGCTTACAGTTTGTCGTTTTATAGGGGTTTTTAGCCACGGAAGCATTGTTTTTTTATATATATATTTGCCTTTTCATGCGGGTATTTACTTAACTGTAAATTTTATTTTAGCTACTGGGTTTGGTGTGGAGACCCCGAAGGAGGGCTTTTTTTAAAAGTAGTTCAAATGTTTTGGGCTGAGCTTGAATTTTTAAAGGGGCATTTTTTATTTATTTATTTTTTTCCTCAAGCTTAAAAACTCCTGTTAATATTTTCTTTTGCAATGGTTTATAGTGAGTTTTTGTATTGGATACTACTTGGCTTTCTTTTAACTACTTAGGGGTGTTAGGGTTTAGAGGGAGTAGGGGAGGGTTTTTTAAAATAGCTTGTAGCATTTTTTAGTGATTTTTTTTCTTATTTTTTTCATGGCCATGGTTTATTTTTGACTTTCAGTGTTTGATAGAGCGGGCGTGCCAGGGCCACAGTTTGGTATTGCCGCCCTACACCACCTCATCAGTCCCAGCTGGGTCCAGGGTGGGGGAAGTTAGGTTAATGCTTTTTTGGTCTGTTTTAGAAATGTTAGGCTTTGTGCATTGAATTGCATACTTAGGTACTTTACTGAGCGCTGTATTTATTGCATACATTTTTGTTCGCTCAAAACCCGACTGCTTCCATCGCTTGTAGCATTTGGTGAGAGATATTGGCTCACTTCTTAGGAGTGTTTGTTTAAATTGGCGCTGTATTTATTGCATACATTTTTGTTCGCTCAAAACCCGACTGCTTCCATCGCTTGTAGCATTTGGTGAGAGATATTGGCTCACTTCTTAGGAGTGTTTGTTTAAATTGATATGTCATGTACATCACTTTGGACCTGCGGCTGGGAGTTAAGGGCCTTTGTACCTGTTGATGTGTTAATATCAGGGAGTTGCACCAGCCCTGGGGCATTTGTACCTGTTGATGTGTTAATATCGGGGAGTTGCACCAGCCCTGGGGCAGGCTCAATGGCTGATGCTGTTTCCTTTTGAACATGAAAGCAAATGTGTTTCGGTCATTTTTCCTTACTGGAACTGCTCAGAAACAATTTGAGATGTTGTTTACAGTAAAATGGGAAGTGGTGGCCTTTTGGGCTGCATTTTACATTTTGGGAAGGGTGCTAATTACTGGGCTTGAATTTCTGTTTTTTTATTTACTTCTCGATAATTTATTACCATTCTCTACTTTCCACTTGCCTTTTGCACAGGCTACAAAGGGGAGTTTTTACTGAGAAATGGTGGGCTCTACCCATCTGGCTTGTAATAATCTCTGC
>NW_005843817.1:9026-11003 GCF_000455745.1 Alligator sinensis | reverse complement strand
TTTACTCCCTTCTCCAATTTGATTTGTATTTTAACCTTGGTATTCCCCACATTCTACTTCGAGCGGACCAATGGCCTGTTTGTGAGCATGGGAACCTTTTTTTTAGAGCTATTACTTTCTGGCAGGGTTTATTTATAACATAGTGACTCAGGACGTTGGTTCCCAATATTCATATTGGGTGTCGAGTTGTGGTTACTACCATTGGGACTTATCGCCTTTCTAGCTCTACATACGTTTAATTTCCCATTCTCTAATTGTTCCACCGTCCACTTCTTTCAGCACTATGGGGCGTGTATTGCGTATTACACACTTCTTCGGTGTTCCCATTGGAAGACTGTTACATTTGTCCCTGTATTTAACAGAAAATACTTTGCCACGTCCCTACCTCCAATTTTAATTTGGGCAAAAAGATATCCCCTGGAATCCCTGGGGATTCCCCCCATTTGGAGTGAGGGAGGCGGCGTATTTCACATCCCCTCCCCAGGGCCCCCTACTTTAGGTGCAGGTCCTTTAGATTGGGATACAGCCTGACCGGGGTGTTGGGCTCTCCTAAGAGGGGGCCTGAGGGGACAGCTGGAATTGCACAAGAGTTGTTATTCCTTTTCTTATCTTCTATTTCTAGGACAGTTCTGGATACTAGATACCAAGTCCTGTTCATCCCTCTTGGTGTAGTTTGTCATCCTCTACAGCTTGAATCTCAATGGTGAAGACCCAACAAAGCCTAAGGGTGTGAATGACTATGTGGAGAGTTGTCTTTAATTTGTTGCAGGTGCCAGAGATGGTCTCCCTTTGCATAGCATACGCTCAGGAAAGAAACGCTGCTGCAAGTCTACCTCTCGGAGGTGGCTTAGGAGAGCCTGGGTAAGGCGTTTTCTTTCTTTGTTACTGCTGAGCTACCAAGTTAGACAAGCTGACAAGTAGATTCTGACTCGTCGAGTCTGCTTTCACTGCCTCTTATGCTCTCTGCACAGCTGTTCCTTTCCGACTAAGTGGGAATGATTTAAGGAACAACATCTGGCAATGCAATCCACACAGCGCTCCATCCCTGGCCTTTGCCTTGGAGGAGCTGTGTAAGCAAAAGTACTAGCCCTCTTTTACCTCAGCTTACACTTTGCACCCTCTCTGGCTCTGCTCATCCCAAAAGAGTTGACTCCGTGGAGCTGTGGTGCCCCCTTGAGAGTATATGAAGGCAACATACCTTCATATAAGAGGGGACCACGGGGCTGTTGTTGAGGCTGGGATATGGGTTCTCTCCTATTCCAGTAGGACTTGTTAGCAATAAAAATCTGGACTAGCCCAGGGATTGACACAACACCTCATTCGATGAGTGGCAGAAAGGCTTTATTTACTACAAATATTTAAAATCAAGTCAAGTGAGACCAAAACAAATCAAAGTGCAGTAATTAGCTGTAAGCTGATGATTTCTCACCAAACAGGTGACAAAGAGGCAGTCTCCTTCTCTTCAACTTCTCAAGTAAGTCGGGCACATCAGCAACTGGTGTCAGAGAGATTTCTCACTCTTGAAGCGTGTGTGCTGTTTCCTGTTTTACTGGCTTTTTATACCCTTAGTTCAGCATCTTCAAAGCATCCTTTTAGTTGTGTAAATCAAGACAGAATCCCAAGCAGTAACTGGCAGGATAAACCTGACCAGCGCTCTATCGGGCGCTGGTCAGACCGCAGTTGGAGTACTGCGTGCAATTCTGGGCTCCGCAATTCAAGAGGGATGCGGATAACCTGGAGAGGGTCCAGAGAAGGGCCACTCGTATGGTTAAGGGCCTGCAGACCAAGCCCTATGACGAGAGACGAGAGAAACTGGACCTTTTCAGCCTCCGCAAGAGAAGGTTGAGAGGCGACCTTGTGGCTGCCTATAAGTTCATCACGGGGGCACAGAAGGGAATTGGTGAGTATTTATTCACCAAGGCGCCCCCGGGGGTTACAAGAAATAATGGCCACAAGCTAGCAGAGAGCAGATTTAGA
>NW_005843817.1:6820-8976 GCF_000455745.1 Alligator sinensis | reverse complement strand
ACTCTTTCCTGCCTATGCAGGGGGTCGGACTCGATGATCTATTGAGGTCCCTTCTGACCCTGACATCTATGAACCTGCTCATCACTGGTTATCAGAAATTTTTTATTTTAATGAGTTACCTTCTTCGGTAACAAGAGGTGATCCAGTTTGAAACATATCAAGAAACTGATTAACAGCCATGAAAAAAATACTAAAGTAGGAGGAGACATCTATCAACCATAGGTTGAATCCAATATCTATTAATGAATACAATATCACATCTTGTTCTCATGCACACACGTGCTTTACACACACAAACAATAGCAGATTCCCTTTTTTGGATAACATAGAAGGAACAGTGAGACTTGTTCCCAGGTTGTGGGGGGAAAAAAACATTCATCATGCTCCTCTAATGCTTGGTCTTCACAGATGTAACCCAAACCTTCTTTTCTCCTACACCCTTTTACATTTACTGTTTTCCACGCATTATTTTCCAGGCCCAAGTGTTATGATCTCTGGTGTACATCACTGAGCTATCATCAATCTGTAATCCTAATGAGTCTACTGGGTGGATTGTTCTAATATCCTTGCCTGCCACAGCTATCAGGAATAACTGCAAGCTTTGCTGGTGGTGATTGTATGAAGTGTTAATTAATCTCCACCAGGGCTGGAGGGCTAATTCTTCCTCCATTACATGGGGCAGAATCAGGTTGATTGCTTCCATGGACATCTGTCCCATCGTGGCTTGTCGAATCACTCCCATGATGACATTTTGAGTGAGAGCCTGAGCTTGCTCACACGCTAAAGCCAAGGATACATTATTCTGGAGGGACTGTACACCAGACCTCATTAACTTTTCATCCCTTTCTATGAGTCCTTCCCATCCAGGAAATACCTTACTTAGTAGCTGCTGTTCCTCACATAACATTTTTAAAGATGCAGTTAACGGAGTTCCCATTTTCCCCATATTTGCAGTGGCATACAACAGTTTATTAGCAAGAACTTCTATATTTGCAGCATCAATAAAAGAGTCTCCTGCTTCTACTGGTGCAATCCCATCACTTAATTCCCTTTTTACCTTATTTACATGGGTAAGTCCTTGCCCCATTTTTACCCATTCATTCCAGTCTTTATGGCTAGTTTAAATTAGGGGAGCACATATAGGTGCAATGTGAGAGCTATTCATGCCCTTTAAGTAGATTTGAACTTCCTTTAAAGATGTCTGAGGTTGAAGAAACAATTGCTCTTGTTGATCCCATTTTAATACAGGGGGTCCTGAAATTGGGGCCTTTAACCATAGGAGTGGAGCGAGGTCTGTGATTAGCGGATCAAAATCTAAAACTGTTTCCTGTTGTTGGCCCAATCCTACCCTGCACAGTCCTGGCTCATAGAATTCCTCAGAAATGGCAATGTGCCCATAGACTTTAAACCAAATTTTTGGCATGAGCTTGTCACATTGTGTGCCATTTAATGGAACTACCCAGTCTGGGGGACCTGGCTGGACCAGGTTATATCCAGCTAAAGTCCAATTCAGTGGTACCCAGTTTACAAGGAACTGTGTTATAGTTTTGCATGCTGGTGTGATCAGAGATAGCTGCAGTTCATCTCCTGGCAACGGTAGTGTCTGTGTCCCAATTACAATAATGACATGAAGAGGCACGGTCACTTCCCACACAGTAGAGGAAACTAGGACTACCATGCACACTTTGCTGTGCCTATCCTTTGCAATGCCATCCTTGGTTGTCTGTGGTGGTACAGATTCCTTTTGGGTTCAAGATGGCTTACAGAAGCGTGGACTGGAGCTGGGGATAGCCTTAGTTCCATAACAAAATAGGAGTGGCTTCCCAGTGGCACTCTGCGTGCAACCGGCAAAGTTTTGCCAGGGGCAGCCTGGGGTGAGGTTAGCAGCGTAGAACTGGTAGCGACGCTGCAGGGCTGGGGGTTGCTTCCATTTCCACAGAACCCATGCATGTGGCACAGCCATTTTATTTCCCGGGCTCCAACTGGCAAACACTTCCAGAGTTTCGGAGGCATCGCAGGTTCAGCATAGAGTCTGGACATCAGACCCCAGATACTGATGCACAGCAATGTTTTGGTGCAGCTATGGGTTGTCAAAGTTCGTGTTTGGAGACCTGTGAAGGGAAAGAGGAGAGAAAACAATCTCCCCGCCTCCCACC
>NW_005843817.1:0-5668 GCF_000455745.1 Alligator sinensis | reverse complement strand
CTTTCATGCCTGGCCACCAGCCTGTATCTTTAATCCTATTCAAAGTATCCTATTTCCCTTTATGCCCTTGCTCATGCACCAACTGTATCACGTCCCCCCGTACCTGACTGGGGATTATCCAGTTCCTTTGACCATCTGTATTCGCTGCTCACCAGACATTTTCAAACTGCTCAATCTTGTATTGGTCAGTAAGATCTTTTCCTGCTTTGGCTAAGGACTGGATTTCTGCATCCCCATCCTGAAGGGTACTTAAGTCTAAGGTATCCATGCCTTTCCCTAAAGTTTATCTCTGCGTAGTTACTGTATCTATGTTCTTTACCTGGTCTGTGTCCTTTTCTCAGGGGGTGAAGTCTTGCTCTGTTTGATTTAGGAACCTGGAGGCATATGCAATGACTCGGAGCTTATCACATTGCTTTTGACTAAGAGTGGCCCCACTGTTTGTCTCTGAAGAGGCTAACTGAATCACAAAAGGAAGGACAGGGTCCGGATACGCCAGAGCCCGAGCACAAGCTAAATCATGTTTTAAGGTAGCCAGAGCAGTTTGTTGGTCTGCTCCCCATTCCCAAATCCTGTTTTTGTTTCATAATTTGTACAGAGGCTTAGCTTTGTCAGAGAACATTTCAATGAACTCTCGGGAGAAGTTAAAGGTTCCCAGAAGAGCTCGCGAGGAGTGTGTCTGTGGGAGTAGGCAGCTTTCTTCCTGTTTCTACCCTTTGCTGATCTGGAGTCCTGCCATCCTCTCCAAGACATACACCCAGGTATTTCACTCATTGCTGCACTAACTGAGCCTTTTCTCTGTTTACCTTAAATCCAGTTTCCTGTACTATAGTCAGCCCCTCCCAAGTGATTTCTCTGTTCATTTCTGAAATGGGGGTGTGTATCAAAATGTCATCCACATATGAAATTACCTGGGAGCGGCTCCACATTTCAGTGACATGGGCATGACAAATGCTAGGGGAAGAATGGAAACCACGGGGAGTTCAGCTGAAGGCATATTGTTGTCCCCTCTAGATAAAAGCAACCTTATACTAACACGAAGGATGGAGGGGCATAGCCATGAAAGCATTAGCCAAATTGATTACAGAGAACCTTTTGGAGCCAGCTGCTCCTGCTGCTAAGATCTCATTGTATTTAGCTACTACAGGAGTGGTGGCAGGGGTGGCTGCATTTAAGGCATGGAAGTCTGTCGTCAGCCTATAAGTGACCCCGTCTGCTTTAAGGACTGGCCATACTGGTGAATCGCAAATCCTTTGCATAGGCATGAGCACTCCTTGTTCTAAGAGACAGTTGATAGTATGTTTAATGCCTTCCTCTGCTGCAGCTGGGTATTTATATTGCCTTCGAGGAGGGGAAGCTTTTCCTTCAATCAAAACATCCACATTTATTTTTCCATGCTCCGTCTTACTTTTTGTCGACATGCTGGGAAATTCCTGTAGCCATGCATCACTAATGGAGGGTAGGGTGGCAGTAGGTGCCCTTACGGCAGCACAGTGATGCACAGCAGAGACTTCTGCAGGTCCTCCTTTTAACTTCCATAACACCCCATTCGCTAGATCTACAGTGAGCTGAAATGCCTGGAGGAAAGGAGCTCCTAGGATTCCCTTCTCATTTCCCTCATGAGCACAGCACTCTACTTTTCCTTGCAATCTATCAATTTGCAAGGGAACAGCCTGCCAGACGGCCGCTTCCTGAATTTCTCACCCATATCCACTGAGCTGAACATGTTTCATGGTGGGTCTCCCTCCAGAGATCCACAGGGAACTTGGAATATTTACCGAGGATCCGGTATCCACTAACAATTAGGCCAACATCCCTGGGTTCCCCACTGTAGCCCTCACAGTGGGTCTCCCCCATACATCGCACTGAAGTCTTGCGACCAGCTGGGGAGGCCCGAGGAGAACCAGGCACCCCTATTGATCAGCAGACTCCCTCAGGAGCCTCCACTCAGGAGAGGAGGCAGGGGTCTGGCATAGACCGGGAGCGGGCGCATGGGATGCACTCTGGACTGGGGCAGTGGGCTGAGGGGATGCTCCCTACGTTAGCTCTGCTCTCAGCATGGCTTGAGACAAAGCATTAATCAGGACACTAATGGGCTTGTGATCATATTTTCCCATACCTTCCCCTAAATTTACTAGCTCTTTCCAAATCATTCTCCTAAGGGTTTCCTTGGGTTGTCATTGCCCAGGGTTGTGAGGCAAAGGGGTATTAGCATTGGGAGGGCGACTGATAGAGTGAGGACCATTATTTGCAAAGGTGAAAGCCTGTACAGGCTCTGAAGTAATCTTTTTGCCTGCCTGAGTGAGGAAGAATTGTTTCTGAGCTGGAGATTCCTCTGGTGATACCTAGACTTTGGGTAAGTTTGCATGCAAATAGCTTCTTAGCTTTTGAGAAGGAACGGGTCTGGCTGAAAGGGGGTTGCCCTGGGCATCACTGCACCTGTCACCCAGACCCGTCGGAGTGGTCTCTTGAAGGACCCCAGGTACCAATGGAAATGAAAGTCACCTTTGGGTGTTGGAATGTTGCTTAGCTGGCTTAATATCCAGACAGCTACATTGGGAAGGGAGAGGGCGCGGCTCGAGGGCGGCATGGCACTTTTCATTCGCTACCCAGCTGAGACCGGCTTGTCTGCAAATCTGGCCCTGAGTTTCTACCGAGCCTTTTGGCATGGCTTGACTTCTGGCTACTTTATATTTATGTATCTGGGTTGGCGTTTTCCTTTTCAGCCTTCGGTGGTGTTCTTCTGTTTAAATCCAAATAAGAGGCAAGGTTTATCCCTGATGCCACGGTCTGCTTGTGGGCTTCCTGTTGCCGTTTGCCTGTGGGCACTTTCTAAGTGGGGGTGTTGGGGAAAACTTGTCCCCAGGTTCATTAGGCAGAGGCTCAGACGAACACTCTTTCTATACTAGTATCCTGTTTTTACTAAACTCAAATTGTTCCAGTTTGTGCTTAGCCTAGCAGTTTGGGGTCATGCCCTTTGACTTCCTCAAAGCTTCAGCTGTGTACATGACTGGCTTGCTTACACATAATGGTGATTGACTCCATTCTGTTCCCCTTCAGGGGCTATGAGTGCCCTGGCATCCTCTGCCTTTGTGGGAAGCAGTTGTGCCTGAAAGATAAAGGGACAGTTGATCAAGATGATTAACTATGATCTCGTAAAAGATATCAGAGAAAGAAACTCTGAAAAGTTTCTCATAAAAGATATCACCCCAAGAACCTTGCTCGTTTACAAAGGACACCTTTTTTTTCTCTCTCTTTCAGTGCAGCCCTGCTACATTTTCTCTACCGTTCTTCCTACCGTCTTCTCCAAAAGCATTCACGTGGACTGATGATACGGCAACAGTTCAAGGACACCGGCAGCAGGAGCGACAAGTGAAAAGTGAGTGGTGTGGGTGGCAGGTAAAATCAGCCAAGTACCGGATGTGGCAGGGAGATGCTGCGAGGCTCTTTGAAATGGTAGAAATGACAAAGTTGAAGCCTCTCTCACTGAATGTGGCAGGACAGGAGATGAGCTGTCAGAAGGGTGAAGGTGTCACTCAGCTGGGGTCATGCAGCCAATATTACACCACATCCCGAATGTAGCCTCACTCTGAGAAGCATGGGCTTTGTGCTTACAGCCCTGGATTGTGATTTAGGAGTTCTGAGGTCGGCTTTTGGCTACGCCATATATGCCCGCCGTGACTTGAACAAGGTACGGAAAGTCCAAACCTGAGTTAAAGGGGAAACACCACGACCGCTAAGGCAGTTTTCCTAGTTGCTGGGGAGGGCCGCTTTCTTGGCACGGGGTAGTACCTCGACTGAGGTCAGGCACAGTCTCCCACTTTCTCTTCCAGTGGGAAGATCTTGGCTATATGCCCGCTTTATGGAAACGGGAGACTTCTCCCTAGCCTGCCCCTGAGACTGTGCGGGTGAGGGCGGGTGAAATTGAGGGGCATCCGAACCCTGAGCCTCCAGGCTTGGGCCTGCATGTAGGATTTCTGCCAAAGGTTTTGGAAGCATCCAAAGCCCCAGGCAGGGGTGGAGGATATTTGCCAGTAGTAGGGCCACATATGGTTCTTGAACGACTCGTGGCTTTGGAATTGATTTGGCTGATTTGCTTGGAACACAAAAACTTTTCCTTAACCCCCCTTCCCCCCCGACAAAAAAAAAAAACAAAAAACAAAAAAAGAAAGCCCAAGCTAAAATATTTTGGCTGCGCTGGCTGCTTCCTTAGCCCCACATCTCTGTGGGCATGTCTACGCGAGATGTTTAGTGCCAAGCTAATTAGTTCTTCAGTAACATCTCAGCATCCACACACGTGGCCCTATTAGGTCACTGTAGAGTAATCAATGCCACCAGAAGATAGTATTTGTAAAAACAGGTAATAGCCTGTGGCGGTGTTATTAAAAGCACTGGCTAGGCCCACGCTTGTTCCCCCTCGTGCCCCAGCCAGCCCCTCTGCAGCACACAAAGCTGGGCGGGAGCAGCCTTGTGCTGGCAGGCTCAACCCCCTGGTTCCCTGCCAGCTGGGGCTGCTCCAGCCCGACTCGATGGGCTGTGGTCCTAGGGGCACTCAGGCGGGCGCAGCCTGGTGCTGGCAGTCGCAACCCCCGGGTTCCCTGCCAGCTGGGGCTGCTCCAGCCCGACTCGATGGGCTGTGGTCCTAGGGGCACTCAGGCATGTGAATGGCGTGTGTAGATGCACCCGGCGTTCCTCGCCTGCAAGCTGGGGATGACAAAGCTCCCTCTTTCCATCCACTTTGTTTTAAGCTTGTCAGGTCTTTAGGGAGGGGACAGCCTTTGCCGTGTGAATGTCCACTCATTTATACACCAGGATCTTAACTGGGGGACAGCAGTCACTCCTGTGTTTTAAAAAGCACAAAAGATCTTTGCTAAGCTCAGGTGCCCTGGAGAGGTGTGTCTGCTGAGGTGTTGCTCAGGAGAGCCGAGCCCAATGTCGTTTTCCCCAAGCGAGTCGACTTTTCTGACCGAGGTCAGGCACAGTCTCCCACTTTCTCTTCCAGTGGGAAGATCTTGGCTATATGCCCGCTTTATGGAAACGGGAGACTCCTCCCTAGCCTGCCCCTGAGGCTGTGTGGCTGAAGGCGGTTGAAACTGAGGGGCATCCGAACCCCAAGCCTCCAGGCTTGGGCCTGCATGTAGGATGTCTGCCAAAGGATTTGGAAGCATCTGAAGCCCCAGGCAGGGGTGGAGGATGTTTGCCGGCAGTAGGGCCACATGTGGTTCTTGAACGACTTGTGGCTTTGGAAGTGATTTGGCTGATTTGCCCAGAACACTAAAACTTTTCCTTAACCCCCCTGCCCCCCGCCCCCCCCAAAAAAACCAAAAAAGAAAGCCCAAACTAAAATATTTTGGCTTCTAAAATTTCACGTGGCTCATCCCCGGGACCCCGTAGGAGTGGCTTTTAGTAATGGACCAACTGTTACAAAGACTGGACTCCCCCAGTTTTTTAAGTAGACAATCGGAATATTCCGTACTTTTAAAGCTGTAGGTAAGATTGATCCGCAACCCACGGGCATTTTCCAAGAAAACTTCAGAAAGCACCTTGTACGTTTCATAGTAGTTAGGGGTCAGAAGGGACCTGAACAGATCATCTAGTCTAACTCCCACCACTGTTTGGAGCACACGCTTGGATCACACTACCCCAGACAGGTGTTTGTCCAACTTCTTTT
>NW_005843816.1:40220-42397 GCF_000455745.1 Alligator sinensis | reverse complement strand
GCCTTTTTGGCCCAACATATTACATATTTATTATCATGAGCCTTTTAACTTCTAATTTTTCTTTCTTTACCTTCCATTAGTTTAACATACATATTATACACTTTATTTCTTTGCACAGAGGTTAACAAGCTATTTTGCATGTGCTTAGCAGAACAACTTAAGCAGCATCATATTAGCATAAGTACTAGGCATACTCCAAAAAAAATAACAAACTGTATTAACAGACCATGAATAACTGTAGAGCCCAAGGAACTAAAGATGGCGCTGAACCAAGAACTTAAATTCCAACTGTCTGACTCGTGCAATTTGGCTGTTTCTTTCCGAATATGTGCAGTCAAATACTGAATTTCTTCTGAGTTATCAGGAATATAAGTACAACATTCTTTACCTATTAAAGCAAAGTCCCCAGAGCTGGGGGGTCCCAAGTCCTGGTTTTGGGGGAACAGACCAAATTAGGAGAAATCCCGGAAAAAACAAATTAACTTGTGTGCATGTGATAAGCTATGTGGATATTTAACAACCAACCAGCAACAGCCATGGATCAAAAGTCATCAGGAGGAAAGGAAGGACTTTGGAGCAGCAAAGGGTTCCTTCTCATCTCTCTTCCCCATCCCCACCTGCCAGGAAGGACTCCCAAGGCCACCAGCCCATCTCATGCACCCCACTGGAGGCAGGGTGTGGGCCTCAGCATCCCACCTCCAGGCTGCTGACATGGTGACACCTGACACCTAACTGAGAACCTCACAATGAAGACTGCATCCTGGCCAGATGTCCTTTGATAACAGTCCTAGGATTTCGTAGATCTATAGGATTGCTCGACTGTTCTTATTGCTTTTTTCTGTTATTATTGTGTATCAAAAATTGTCTATTACCCAATGGAGAGGTCATGAAAGGCAGGTAGTAAGTGTCCCAGCAGCTAGATGTGTCCTGGTCTGGTTTTACTGCTCTTCCCTGGAGGGAAGCAGCCGGGGGGAGGGGGAAGCAGGGAACTGCTAACTGCTCTGACCTCTGGGGCTTTCATGGCACAACAGGGCCATGCACAGCATTGCTGAGGCCTGGTGCCATTGGCACAAGCAGCAGGGCTGGGCCAGGTCACCTTGAGGAGGCAACTTGGGGATTGGGTGCCAGGCTGGCTGCCTCTCCCTTCTCACATGCTGCCAGGTTTTGGGGAGAGGGGGCTCCTCGCTCATCCTATCCCTGTCACATAGCTCGGTCCTATATGCCTGCTCTGGAGATGGAGGGGGAGGGAGGGCAGCATGTCTGACTGTAGCCCTGGGAACCACGGCAGACAAGGAACAGGAGCCACATCAGGAGTGTTGCACCTCTAACTCAGCCAGTCCCAGCCTCTCACCAAGACAGCACAGACGGCAGGACTGGACTTGGGCCTGGGATCTGCCAGCTGACATGCGGCTGTGGGACAGGTGGGACAGGTGTGGGATAGGGCTGTCCTGGGGGGGGGTGTTATGACCAGGGAGCCCCTCTGTGGGGTGAATGCTCACACCATCATGCCGAGGGTGCTGGCCCTGTCTACATGCCTGGTGCTAATCCTGAGCTTTCCCCCAGGGTTTGTCACCAGTGGGTGCTTCAGGCATGGAACAAGCCAGATGTGGGGGTTGCAGGGATGTTATAGCTGAGTGTCTGCAGCCCACACGTGGCACAATGTCCTCTCTGCTCTGTGCAGGGGTCAGGGCAGCCCCAGCTGCACAACACAGAAAAGGGCTCTGCCCGTAGGAGCTAACATCAGCGCCAGCCTGGCTGGTCTGTCTCCCCTTCCCTTCCCCTACACCGCAGCCTGACACAGCCCCGTACAGCCTGCGGTGTGGCCTGCTCCCACCCGTGTCACGTCGGGGCCCAGCTCTTTCTGCTGCTCTCACTGACTAGTCTCTTTTTATGACCAGGTTACAAAACGCCTGGACGCAGCAGTAGGGGTGGATGTCGTATACTTAGACTTCAGGAAGGCCTTTGATACGGTATCCCACACCATACTGGTGAACAAGTTAAGAGGCTGTGACTTGGATGACTACACAGTCCGGTGGGTGGTGAATTGGCTAGAGGGTCACACCCAGAGAGTCGTAGTGGATGGGTCTGTATCGACTTGGAAGGGTGTGGGCAGTGGGGTCCCGCAGGGCTCGGTCCTAGGACCAATACTCTTCAATGTCTTCATCAGCGACTTGGAC
>NW_005843816.1:39144-39451 GCF_000455745.1 Alligator sinensis | reverse complement strand
TAGCCTGGAGAGGGTCCAGAGAAGGGCCACTTGTATGGTTAAGGGCTTGCAGGACAAGCCCTATGAGGAGAAACTAGGGCACGTGGACCTCTTCAGCCTCCACAAGAGAAGGTTGAGAGGCAACCTTGTGGCTGCCTATAAGGTCATCACGGGGGCACAGAAGGGAATTGGTGAGGTTTTATTCACCAAGGCGCCCCCGGGGGTTACAAGAAATAATGGCCACAAGCTAGCAGAGAGCGGATTTAGACTAGACATTAGGAAGAACTTCTTCACAGTTAGAGTGGCCAAGGTCTGGAACGGGCTCCCA
>NW_005843816.1:19391-39129 GCF_000455745.1 Alligator sinensis | reverse complement strand
TATGCAGGGGGTTGGACTCGATGATCTATTGAGGTCCCTTCCGACCCTAACATCTATGAATCTATGAATCTATGACTGAGGGCAGCTGCCCTTCTTCTGTGCCAGGACCTGGCTCCTCACAGCCCTGTCCCTGCTGCCGTGAGGCTGCTGTGCTGGCTCCTGCACAGATGCCTGCGAGGCCGACAGGCCGTGGGCATGGAGGGCTTAGAGAAAGGAAGCGCTTCTCCTGGCTTTTGTGAGCCTGACCTCCAGGAGACTTCACCAGCACTGGAGGTCTTGCTCCTGGTCCATGTGAAGGTCGGGTCCACTGAGAGGCAGGGAGAGGGCTCATGGGTCAAGTGATTATAGGCAGAGAGTTGGTCTTCCTGTGGAAACAGAAGAGCCCTGGAGAGCAGTGTTCAGCCACGTCTGACTCTCAGGTGAGGAGCATCCGTGTGCACAGGGGTCCACAGAGGAGGGGTGAGCGCCACACGCTTAGACACGGCCAAGCGGGGAGTGTGCGTGTATGAGGTTTGTTCCTAGAGCAGGAATAGGGAGGTGGTACTGGGTCTCCCAGGGTCACTCAGGTGAGAGCTCTCAGGGCCGTGAGGGAAGGTTGCTCCCAGGGGTGACCGTGGAGAAGTCCTGCATCCCGCCTGGCCTTGCAGCAGCTATAGGACAGGACTGATCAGTGATCCCTCTGTCTCCATAGAGCCCCCACTCCCTGTCATGAGAAGGAATGGTCTGACACCTCCGCAGGGACCACAAGAAGTTTGTGTCTGACTTCCCCATTGCCCAGTGAGGAGTGCCACTGTCATCACTACTCAGACAATAATAATCAGCCTCATCATGTGCTTGGACTCCAGTGATGGTCAGCGTGGCTGTGGTACCAGAGCTGGCCCCAGAGAATCGGTCAGGGACATCGGAGGGTCTCTCTGTATCCTTGTATATAAGAAGTCGGGGGACGCTGCCAGGTTTCTGCTGGTACCAGTGTGCATACTTCTTGTTAAGCTTCTCTCCACTGCACGTGACGTGAGCAGTTTGTCCTGGAGACAGAAACTGCGGGCGGCTGCGTTAGCACGTACCCGGCAAGGGAACCTGAAAGAAGAAGGGAAAACACTGGGATAAGCCTCCAGCTGGATTAGGCTCCTTGGGGAAGCAGTGGGGAGGCAAGGTGAGAATAAACCCCAAGACCCCTTGGCTTGAAGGGCTGAGATCAGTCTTCCCGAGGAGCACCTGAGCAGTATGTGAGCACCACGAGGAGCGGGGCCCAGGCCATGGTGGGAATCCTGACCAGGTTGGCTTTGTCAGCTAATTGGGTGTCTCGCTGGGATCCTCTGAGCCTTTCTTATGCCCCCAGAGCAATGATCAGCCCCTTCCTGCAAAACTGTCTCCAGTCACTGGCTACTGCTCTCACCTCACCTGGCTCCCCCTCTCCTCCCCCACAACACTTCCCTGCATATAATAGATTTATAGGTGGAAAAATCAAGGTCAGCTCACAGAGAACAAGCCTCAAAGTGTGTTAACTGCTCAGACTCCATGCACACAGCAGTCCCCTCTGGCAGAGGAATTTCCTATGGTTTCCAGTGCTGGGTTGAAAGGCAAATGGTGTCCTTGGCAGGCCCTGACCCCATGGACACCAGGAGACACCAGTGCTGGCTGCAGACTGCACAGGGCTGTGATGGGTCGGAGCTGCAGCTGTCTGGGCAACAAGTAGCAGGTTTCACTGCAGCCAGGTCTGATCCAGCCACCTCCTCATGCCCCTTCCCTGCAGGCATGAGCTGGGCACACGTCTGGAGTGGAAGGAGCAGCGGCAGGAGGGGCAGATCTTCTGTTTCTTCCCCCTGGGTTTACTCCTCCCCAATTATAGCTGCTGACAGGTTTTTTTTCCCTCAGCTCTGGTACTTGGGGGATGGAAACAGGATGGCTGTTGTGGGAGCAAAAAGGTCCCAGCCCAGACTGCTCTAGCCCAGGAGCTCAGAGCATCAGCTCCAGGCTTTATTGAGAAATGGCTCTACCTAGTGAAAGAAGTCGGCATTGCCAGGACAGTTGCAACCTGATTTCCTAAATGCTTGTCTCACAGAACAGTTAGCACATGTTAAACATGCCCTTGAAACTTGAGTATCCATGTGTTTGAGCAGGATAACCCCTGCCAAGTGCACGTGTGTTGTATCATAGCAAAGTTATGCCTTTTCCAGCAAGAAGCAGATGCAGATGCTATGAAGTCACACGGTGAATGTCCAAATGCTCCATGGGGATAATATGAGCGATTGTAGCCCTAGGACTGAGATGGTGCGTCCTGGCCACAGGACCACATGGGAATCTCAGCCTGGCTCCAGTGTGATGAAACAGGGCATCAGATGATTTTTGGGTCCTAGCCCCAGAGCTGCACTGGAGCTATTTTGAGATTTCAGTGCAGTCCCAGGGCTGAGATTAAAAAGCAGCTGTTTCTTGGTCCCAGACTCGGGGCCATGCTGGAATCTCCACTTAGGTCAGGTGCAGGGCACCGGTGGGATTGACACAATGACTGGGTGAGAGAACCTGGGCCAGGAGGAGAACAGATGTGGATGAAAAGCTTCCTTGCTCTGTGCAGGCAATGCAGGGATGTGGAGAAATGAAAATGGCCCTGGGTTAAGAGACTGAAATCTCTCTCTGCCCCAGCCTTGTGCTAGAGAAGTAGTTGACTAATGCAAGGAGAAGAGGAGCCCAGGCTGTATAAATTCCTGTGGTCACTGAAAGATGAAAGGTCGGCTGAGTTTCCACCTGCTGGGAAGAAATGCAGCAAGCGCCAGAGCCAGAGGGTAGGTCTCTGGGCTCAGTATAACCAAGAGTGGATGCCCAGAGCACTTTCCCAACAGCGGGGGCTCGCATCCCTGCCCCCCAGTCTAAGTCTCACTCTGGTTCTGTTCAACTCCCTCAACCCTCAGTCCTGCTCCTGCTCCTGCTCCTTCCATGTCGTCTTCCTTAGCTCTTAGTAGGTCATGGCGAGTTTTAGGGGCAGCTTTTTAGTAGGCCTGCCTGGCTGAAGTTAAAATGGGGATTGCATGCTCAGTGGGCCTGGGAAATGGCTGGTATTGGGCATGTTCTGGCTGGGTTGTGATAGTGTGATTGATCATGCTGCTGAGTGGGAGTGGAGATGGGGCTGCTGGCAAAAGGCAGAGGGGTGCTGCCAGTCTCCTTCCCTGCCCTGGCTTCAGGGAAGCATCTTTCACTGATGAGGAGGAGGACAGTCACTGTAGGCCAACCTCTGGCTGTGCCTTGGCATCATTGAACCTTGTGGCAGAGACTGTGGGGCTGGTAGTGAGGCAACTCACCCAGCGCTGTGCATCTGAGCTCTGGTCCTTGCCTTGCTTGTCACAGCTGTACAGACAGAAAATGTCCACGAGCAACCCCGGCCTGGTTCAGCTGCCTTCTGCTGCCTCAGAACAGCAGGCACCCAAACCCCTCTGTGCTGAAACTACTGCATCTTCTGTGTGTGCACTATGCTGATGCCTGGACCCTGGAGTGATGCTGGTGCTGGACCCAGGAGGGAGCTCACAGCTGGACCCTGCCTCAGCAGAGCAGCTACCTGCTTGCAAGACTCCAGGAGAGGCTGATCCCTGCTCCTCCCGCACACAGACCCCTCCTCATCAGTTCCCACCCTCCCTGCAGCTCCACTGATATCAGTCCTGTTTGTCAGGGAGTCAGTCACACTGGGCCTCACTCTCTGGGCTCTGATGTCACTCTACTGGGAGCTGAGGTTTGAGGAGAGGGCTCAGTTTGGCCAAAGATTTTTCTATCCTCTCAGGTGTGAAGTCACAAACTCTGTTCCCCCCATCTCACACCTGCTTGGAGACTTTTTCCCCCAACTCACACCTCCTGGGGGAATGGATAAGCTTGTAATTGCAGAGGGTTTGGGGGTTCCTATTGCAGCAAAGAGAACATATTTCAGGGGATAAAGGTAGACCTGCTGTAAGGGACCAAGCAGGCACTCATTGTGGGTGACACCTCAGTGGTCCCCCATTGAGGCTCACACAAAGCGCTCAGATTCCCAACAGAAGAACAACAGGGAAAGTGCTGCTGATGCCATCCATCCCAATGCAATCACAGTGCCCCCTGCCCACCCTCTCCTGGGGGGCTGGGTGGCACTTACTGTCCTTCCTCCTCTCTCTCTCTCTCTCTCTTTCTAAGCTATAAATATCTGCCCAGAGGAGTTCTCCATCTATTGAATCCTCTGTGAAATCCTATGAAATATGAACTTTCATTTCTACCCAGGAGAATTTTCACAATCTTTTCTCCAATGCCTGAGGAAGGGTATTTGTACCCGAAAGCTTGCAATTAAAGTAATTTTTTTGCAAAAATCTTGTTGGTCTAATAAAAGATGTTATCTCTACTATGAGTCCTGATTGCCTGTCCCAGCTCCATGGTTTCATGCAGGGCTCCTACTCCTGGAACATTCCCATTAAAAATGAGCTCCCTCACACCTTCCTTCCAAGAGGAGTCATTCTTCCCAGGGAAGCTGCAACCACTGGGAGGAAGGGAGGAGACCTCTGTTAAAGATGGGAGACAGGAGCTTGTCTCCCTGTGGAAGGACTGCTTCAGAAAGCAGAGTCCCGCTGTGGATGGTACCAAGGGTGAGGTGTCCTCATTTAGTGGGGCACCCAGTGTGGTGACAGATGAGAGTGGGGGCACCCAGCTGGGTGGGGGCTCTGACAGGAGCAAGAGAAGATCCCAGGGCTCTGAACCATCCTGCTCTGCACAGTGTCCTGGGCGTTAGGTGAGACTGTCTCTGTGGGGAGGGGACGGGCTGTGACTGCAGCATGCCTGGAGGGATCCCTGGGAAGTGGCATGTGAAACCTGCTTCCCCACAGCTGAGCTGGCCGGTCATAGCATCACAGAAACAACAGATCTGTATCTCACTTCCCCATTGCATCATGTCACTGTGTAAAGAGCTGCTTTTGCTATCCCATGCTACACAGTAATAATCAGTCTCGTCCCCAGCTTGGACTCCAGTGATGGTCAATGTGGCCGTGTCACCAGAGTTGGCACCAGAGAATCAGTCAGGCATGCTGGAGGGTCTGTTGTTATTCCCGTATATAACAAGTCGTGGGGCGCTGCCAGGATTTTCCTTGTACCAGCTCTCATTTTTGCCACCTGTGTTGTTCCCGGAGCAGGTGAGCTGAGCGGTTTGTCCTAAAGACACTGACACTGACGATGGCTGAGTAACCACATACTGGGCAAGGGAACCTGAAAGAAGAGGAGAAAATATTGGAATAAAGTTATTGTAAATCTCGTTAGTATAATTTACTGTACTATGCACAGCGCAGGGATGTGGGGAAGTGAAAATGGCCCTGGGCAGGGGGACCGTGAGATCTCCTTGTCCCTTCATAGTACCGGTGCATTAGCTGAGGGCTATGAGGAGAAGCGGGGCCCAGGCCATGTTGGGGATCCAGACCAGCTTGGCTTTCTCAGGCAAGTGGGTCTCTGGCTGGGACTCCATGAGTCTTTTAAATTCCCTCTGTTCAGATTGGCCCCTTCATGCAAATTTGTCCCTTGCTCACTGACTGCTGCTGCTTTCCCTGCCCCAAGAGCACAGGGCCTCAGGGGAGGTTTTGGCTGCAGAAATTCCTGTGGTTATTATGGCAGAAAGGCCGGTGGATTTGCCTGAAGGAAATGCAGTGAGTGTCAGGAACCAAGGGTGCTCTGAGCTCAGTGCCCCCAAGAGTGGATGCCTAGAGCAGTCCCTGACAGCGGGGACTCCCGCACCTTCTCCACCTGGGGCCCAAATGTCACTATTACTCAGCTCAGCACCTGCAACCCCAATCCAGCTCCTGCTCTTGCTGCAACATCCTGGGCTAGGAAGAAGGAATCACTGTGGGGGTCGGGAAGAGCAGTCGTGGTAGGTGCAAGGGGTAGACTGGGGGGCGGGAGGGGGGGTTTTGAGTGCCATTAGGTCTTCTCTCTCTCAACACAGGTTTGGGGTTTGGGTGGTGCCCTCTGCCCTGTCTCACAGCTCTCTAGGTTGAACTGCTCTGGAGACCATGGGGCAGGGATCCACAGCAGGATAGTGAGTGGGAACACAGTTAGGAGTGCCAGTCTCCTTCAGCCCAGCCCACAACAACCCATCACAGTGCCAGCACTCAGTCTGCAATGGGGGTTAGTCCATTCCTTTGCCTGCCCCACACCGAAGTGTAAGGAACCTGCTGCCAAACTGTGCTAGTCCTGAGACTGCCCGGGTGTGGGTCATGGTGATGACAGGAATTTTTAGTCCACTGGACAACTCCCCTGCCTAAGTTATTATAGTTGCTGTTTGAATACATAACATCTTATACTGTGCATGTGTAGTAGTCAGTTCAGTTAAGATTATTCTAGCAACAGTGGGCTCTTGCCCTTTGCTGACATAAGTGACCCAGTTTTGCTGTGGAGCATGCGTAGTGGCGAGTGTCCACCTGTTGAGTGGTGTGTGCAAGGTTTTCATGGACATTTCAAAGATTTCATAGATGTTTGGGCTGGAAGGGACCTTGGAAGATCATCGAGTCCAGCCCCTGCCCAAGGGGCAGGAAGTCAGCTGGGGTCATAGGATCCCAGCAAGAAACACATCCAGGTTTCTCTTGAAGGCATTCAATGTAGGTGGTTGAACCACCACTGGCGGCAGTCTATTCTGGACCTTGGGGGCTCGGACAGTAAAGAAATTCTTCCTTATGTCCAGTCTGAAATGGTCTTGCAGGAGTTTATAACCATTCAACCTTGTCATCCCTTGGGGCGCTCTGGTGAACAATCGTTCCCCCAGATACTGGTGCGCACCCCTGATAAACTTACAGGTGGCCATCAGATCACCCCTGAGCCTGTGCTTTTCCAGGCTAAAGAGCCCCAGGGCTCTCAGCCTGTCGTCATAAGGTCTGTTTTCCTGACCTCTGATCATGCGCGTGGCTCTTCTCTGGACTCTCTCAAGCTTCTCCACATCCTTTCTGAATTGTGGAGCCCCAAACTGGATGCAGTACTGCAGCTGCGGCCTCACCAAGGCCGAGTACAACAGGAGAATGACATCCCTGGATTTGCTTGAGAAGCATCTATGGATGCAAGGTGTGGGGCTATGTGCAATAGTGTGGTGGCATGTGCACAGGCATAGATTGGACAGGACATGGTCCGAGTGAGTGTTTCATACAAAGTTGGATGATAGGAATTGTTGCACACTGCATGAGGCAAGTGAGAATTTGATTGGACTGTATGTGGTTTCAGTGTGGGCTTGATACAAAACTTGATGATGACCAGGCCGGAGCGTGAAGTGATTGGATGAGTAAGATGGGGTGATTTGGGGTATGAGAGTCTGAGTTATCTTGTGTGTTGGAGAAGGAGGGGGCTTCTGCTCCAGAGAGAGGGGCTCTGATCTGTGAGTTGCACTGATGCTGTTGCTATCCTGGATGGAAATGACGTGAGCTCTTAGAGAATCGAACTTGGACAAGGTTTTCTCTAATTGAGCCCTCGGTAATTTATCTGCATATATTTCTAGAGCTGCAGGAATCATAGCTGTGGTAAAGTATCACCCTGACCCTGATATTGGGAAAGAGGACTTAGCATCTGCTTTCTGCTGGGGAAGCTAAGGATCTGGGAGGCAGGAGGGGTAGTATGTATTGTGAAGTATTTACCTGTGTGGTTCAATGTGCCTATAAAAAGGTTTGGTGTATGTAATCTGTGTAATAATAGACCATTTAACAGAGAAGAGCTGTTTTGCATGAGAGAGGGAGTATGAATTTGTGAATCTGTGGGCCAGTAGCCAGGATTGTGAAGCAACTCCAGCTTGTTATCTGTGTGTTCCCAGCTTGAACGTTACTGTGTGATTCTGGTACATGTTAATATAACTTTTTTTTACTCTTCTTTCCTGTTTTATAACTTATATTCTATTATATCTAACAATATACTTACATTTGGCTTAATACATTCCTGTGCATGTGTTTATTTTGTGCTCTTATACACAGACTCTCACATAAAGCCCAGCGGATATCCAGCCTAAGCTTTAACTCAGGTTACCTGGCTAAACATTACGGCTCTTGACCACTCCTTCTCCTCAGCATTTTAATTAGTTGCCTGCCCACTCCAATATAAATTCATTTGTGGACTCTAGTTAAAGTATTGATGAGTTAACAATGGTGGGTGCACAGTGCCCTCCAGTGGTCACTGCTCCATCCTCCACCAGGAGGTTTCTGACCCAGCTGGAGGTGCTGACGGCAGAGTTGCGACAGAAGTTGCTCCTGGCGGGTGTCGCCCGTATTGGAGACCTCCTGGACTATGACAGGCGGGAGTGGGTGGACCCTGCTGTGGTGCGTGGGTCTACCCATGACATGTACAACCTGTCGTCTGGTCCGGGAGGTGAAATCTGCCCTACCTCCTGATGTCCTTGCCTTTGTTGACCAAGTCCTGCATGGCAGCGGTCCCCTCCCCACTGTGTCCTCCAGCCCACCGGAGTTTGTCATGGGTCTGGTGCCTCACCCAGCCTCATGGCGCTCCCCACACCACTACCTGAGCCAGCTGGAGGACACCAGACCAGTCCACTTTTCCACTGTCCATCGCCGCCAACTGTACACACTTGTGCACCACACTGTCCATCATGCTGCCCTCGTGTCTCACCCAGACAACACGTGGTGGGACTTGCTTGGTGAGGGTGTGGCTGGGACACCCCGGTGGCTGAGTCTGTACTCCACCCTCATCCCACGAGCCACTGAAGCCCTCAGCTGGTGGCTCCTCCGCGGAGCCATCACCACGGGCGTGTATGTGGTGAGCTTCATGGAAACCCTGCTCTCCTGCCCTTTCTGCGGGCAGAGGGAGATCCTGGTGCACACGGCCCTCGAGTGCGCCAGGCTGCAGCCTCTCCACCTCCACCTCCAGAACCTCCTCTTGAGGTTCTGCTTGAATTTCACCCCCCACCTTTTTGTTTTTGGTCACCCCGTCTGTGGCCCCACCAAGTCCTGGGACCTCCTGGTCAAGCTCCTCCTGGCCCTGGTCAAGTGGGCCCTGTACTTGGCCAGGAAGGAGGCTCCGGCTGGGAAGGTGCCTGGAGACTGTGAGGCCACTGTCCTCTCACTTGTCCGTGCACATTGCCAGGCAGAGCACCAGTGGGCGGCATCCACTGGGTCCTTTGATGCCTTTGAGGACTGGTGGGTGCAGCCCAGGGGGCTCTGCTCGGTGTCCCCCTCAGGCGCACTTATTTTCACATTTTGACCCTTTGACCCACACAACACTCCTATCCTGTTTTTTTCATTAGTTGTCTCAAGTATTTTGTTGTGTCATCCATCCAGTGGCCACATACAATAGGGACTATTAGTTAGTATAATTGGGTTATACAAATAGGAGGTTTCTGACCCCTGGGCGGCAATTAATAGTGCAGCAGAGTCATTTCCCTTGATCCCACGGTCCCAGCACAAGACAATATTCCGGAATGTCCATGACACCAGCCTGTCCAACACTCAGGGCAAGGCCTGCTGGGAGTTCAGCCTGTTGCAGCTGCCATGCTGAGCACAAATCAAATCTAGAGGAGGACATTGTAAGCATATGGCCATGCGATTCCCACAGGCAAGAAACAGGGGTGGCTTCATGCACATTCACAGATCCTGGAGGCTCATCTATAGCAGATCCTGTCCAAGGGAAGAAATTAAGCCCTTCAACCCCAATACATAACAAAACAAAGAGCAGGATGTTTGTAGGGAATAGGCTTGTTGGAGGCATTAGTACTTTGGGCACAGTCTTAAAGCACTGCTATCACCACCTGTGCATGCAGTTAGGAAGAACAGGCCTATAGGTTTAGGTTTGAAGGGCACGTCCAAGGGAGCAAAGTGAAAGCCATAGGCCATTGCATTGCCTTTGCAGGATTCACCTCCATGTGTGCAGCATACAGGGATCTTCACCCACCTTTCTCAGAGCAGAATGAACTTGAACCTCATGGACATCAGCCCTATGTTTCCATGCAGGCCTAGTTTAGGGACCCTACAGTCTCAGGTAGCAGGTCCACCCCCACCCCCCTGACTATTCTAGCTGTTCTTAAAGCCCCTGAGAGCTAGAAATGATTTATCTGAATGAACATGGAGAGTCTTATCTTCTCCAGGGACTCCACATGGTGGGACTGTGGGCAGGAGAATGTAGGCAGTGCCCATGTCCTCGTCCCATTCAGATCTCTTTACACAGCATGAGGAGGTTGAAAGAAATGGGAGAAACAAATACTTGTCTGTTAAGGGCAAAGACCAAACCTGGTAGCAAGTGCAGAGCCTGCAGAAAACGGCGTGGGAGTGGACTGGCAGAGGAGATTTTTGTCTCACTGAACTGCTGTGTTGAGCGTCGTTATGAAACACTTCACAGTAATAAACAGCCTCATCCTCTGCCAGGGCCCCAGCGATGGTTAGATATGCAGCATTCCTGGACGTGCCTTTGGAGCCAGAGAATCGAGCGGGGAGCCCAGAGCTGGGGAACTTTTGAGACTCTGACTTGTATGTCAGCAGGTATCGAGGAGGGGTCCCAGGTTTCTGCTGGTACCAGTGTGTAAAAGAGCCACTGATGCTGTCCTCACTGCTCATGGTGTAGGAAAGTTTCACCGTGTTTCCTGGGGACACTGACTCTGAAGGAGGCTGCGTGAGCAGAGACTGTGATCTGGCACCTGAAAAAAACCCCCAAATGTAGAAGTCTGTCACTCCCAAACTGTGCATTGCCAATAGCTGTGGACAGGGATGGGATTGGCTTCACTTGCCATTTTAATATATATTTAAGCCAGTCCCCCTGTCTCACCTGTGTACCAGGTCCCTAGCAGCATGATGAGTGGAGCCCAGAGCATGGTGAGGAGATTTCAAGCTCTTGCAACTAAAACAGCCAAATCCCCTGAGGATACCCCACTGTATCTGCCCCTTATAATGGGGCAGACTCTCACCCCTCCTGGGTGAGGAACACCAAGCTCTACCTTCAGGCTTTTCAGCTCTTGCACGATTGATCTCTGAAATTGCGTAGACACATCGTGTAAGAATGATCAAGGGCCCTCCCTATCAGAGGAAAGCTCCTGGCGGAGCCAGAGGCACAGGTCTTGTGAGGATGACTGGAAAGGGTTAACTGTGAAAGACACTCTGATAACTGAGAAGACCTGGGAGGATCGGGGATTGCCCCAAGGAACTCAGTGAGCAGGACAAAGGCCCTGTGCTTGGCAGAGAACAAGATGGTGACCATGATGACACTAGGAGGTTGTTATGGGAAATGAAGGCATGTGCATAATCAGTGCCTAATAACTCATATGTGGTTTGAATGTGTTTGACCCATAAGCCAATAATGAGAAGCTAGAATGTATAAACACTGCATTGATGTAAAAAAAACATGTTGGAAATAATGAACCCTGTCATCCCCTGTCTGCTGTGGGATCGTTCCGCTGAGAACCAGGAAAGACGATTCTGATATCAAACTCATGCTTCATGCTCTGTGTGGTCAAATTGACAGGAGGATGTCATGAAGGTGTCATCAAAGGTCTGAAGCCCTCATTGTAATGTCTCAGCATGCCCAAAATATCTCTGTTGTGTAGCATGGACTGGAGCAGAACTGAGCAGAGCAGGTGCACGGTTATGGATGACCAAGGGTGGCGTTCCTCTCCCCTCCAACAGACTGTATCCTGTTGTTACAACCCAGTGGTATCAAGAGGGAACTGGGTAACCACTCTTGGGGCTAGTGACAAGGGAGCTGCCCAGTGGGGCATAAGACACAGCGGGGATGTGATCTGGCATGTACAGCCCATCACTATCCCATGGTTGACTGTAGAAGAGGTGTACCATCTGCCGCACACTCCCTCATCTCCAGACCATGAAATTACTGTCAGTATCAAAGCTGTTCTCAGAATAGTCACAAGCAGGAGGAGAGACAGCTGGGCATTCGCTGTCAGCATTGCTGGCCTGTGCCAGGGGAAGAGGTGGGGTGAGCAATGCAGGCCGGAGACAAAGAAAATGACACAGTAACCTCACAGGTCTGCTCCCTGCTCCTGCACTGTCTGGGTGTCTTTGGCCAGCTCACATGAACTGCCTGCCTCACCTACTGACCTGACTCTACCCCTAAAGTGACCCCTGTGGGATTGCCAGGGCTTCAGGCGAAGGCTCAGTTTGGCCCACAGTCGGTTTCCCCACGAGTGAAGCTGCAAAACTGGCGCACAGCTGTTGAGAGGCTTCATTAGCTGCTGTTGTCACTGGGCATCCTATTTGGGTGCTAGGTATTAATTTGCAGGATCCCCAGCACTGGGAAATTAAGTGGATGCTCACTGGAGTGAATGCCCCTCTGTCAGGTGCACACAGCACTCTCGTTCCCCAATGGAAATGTAACCAGCAGGCTCTTTCGACATCTCCAATCCAGCCAAACCCAGCACATCCACAGCACCTCCTTCTCTGTGGATCTGGGTGGCACTAACTGCCCTTTGCTCTCTCTCTTATCACTCAAAGAGCTTGGCCAAAGTCTGGAGAACTCCTGTCTCTGGAAGTTTCCTCTAGAGATGAGCTCTTCTACATTCCCCTGCTAAGAAATGGGTGCTTTTGCCTTTCCTGCTCCTCTTGGCCTTGGGTTGGTCCCACTAGTCTTGCTGGGAGGCTATAACTGAGAGGATGGTGGAGATTCCCTGACGAAGGTGTCAGGAGAACAAAGCGTGGCTCCTCGGGGAAGGGCTGACTCAGAGAGCAGTGTCCAGCCATGGCTGGTCCCCAGGGGAACCAAGTCCTCAGACAGAGGCACCCATGCGGTCACAGTTCAGAGCAATGACACCGAGCTGAGTCCAGTGTCTCCCACAGAGAAAAACAAGGGGACGTCCCAGGAATCTGAGCCCTGTGCAGCTCCTGGATCCCAGCTTGCCAGGAAGGATCCCTTGGGAGTGACATGGGAAAAAGTGCTTCTCCACAGCTGAGTTGGGCCCTCAGAGTATCACAGAGTGAGGGTTGGTAAAGGCCCCCTGTGGCAATGGGACGTTTGTGTCTCACTTCCCCATTGCACTGTGTGACTGTGAGCCTTGCTGCTATCCCACACCTGGCAGTAATAATCTGCTTCGTCCTGGGCTTGGACTCCAGTGATGGTCAACGTGGCCGTGTCACCAGATTTGGCACCAGAGAATCGGTCAGGGATGCCGGAGGGTCTTTTGCTATTCTCATATATAATGAGTAGAGGGGCAGTGCCAGGTTTCTGCTGGTACCACTGCACATACTTGCCACTAATGCTGTTCCCGGAGCAGGTGAGCCGAGTGGTTTCTCCAGGAGACACAGACACTGAAGGCGGCTGCGTCACCACGTACTGGGCAAGGGAACCTGAAAGAGGAGAAAAGGTGGGGATGAAAAGCTTCATTAGTCTGCACAGGCAGCGCAGGGATGTGGAGAAATGAAAATGGCCCTGGGTTAAGAGACTGTGAAATCTCCACCTCCCCCCTGTCTTGTACCAGAGGAATAGGTGACCAATGCAAGGAGAAGCAGGGCCCAGGCCATGGTGGGAATCCAGACCACTTTGGTTTCCTCAGGCAAATGGATCCCTGTCTGGGACCCTCTGAATCTCTCTTAAACCCCCAGATCTGAGATCAGCCCTTTCATGCAAATCTGCCCCCTGCTCACTGGCTGTTGCTGCCTTTCACTTCCCCAAGAGCAGAGACCACAGGACAGCACCTGGATGCATAAATTCCTGTGGCCATTGCAGGAGGAAAGGGGAGATGACTGTCTATCTGACAGGGGTCAGTGCAGTGAATGCTGGAGGTGGGGACCCCATGGGCTCAGTCAGTCAAGTACGATGCCCAGAGCAGTACCTCAAGCTTGAGGACTTGCAGACCTTCCCCACCAGGGCCCCAGGTCTTACTCTCCAGCCCCAGCTCCAGGCCTGAGCCACCTCCTGGGCTTGTAAGAAAGAATCCCAGAGGGGCATCGTGTAGAGCAGCAGTGGCATGTGGATGCTGTGGCCTGGGGTGGAGCAGGAGCTCAGTGCACAGTGAGTGCCAGGGGATGGTCAGTGCTTGGACTGTGATGGCTGTAGTGGAGCTGGGGCACTTAGTGACAGATGGGGCTGCTGGCAGGGCAGTAGCAGGAGACCTGCAGTTGCCCTCCCTTCCCCCTGCTTGAGGAGAACCCCACCGACTGACGAGGAATTGCTCGTTGCTGTGAGTGGTGAGGCCTTCAGGGCACAAGGCTGCCATTTCCTACACCATTAAGGACGGGTGCTTTTAGCAGGGGGAGTGAGGCTGGGAGCCATGAGGAATATATGGGGTGTCGGGAACCAGTGCATATTCCCATTCTTCCAAACAGGTTTAGACTGTGCCCCTTGCCTCAGGCCATAGAGCAGCAGTGGCCGGCAAAGGGCCCAGGACCTTCTAGAGAAAGAAAGAAAGAAAGAAAGAAAGGGACATGGAAGAGGGGGCAGCAGAAATCACAGTGGCAGAGTCTCTGGGGCTGCCACTTTCAAGCAAATCCAAGATCTGGACACCCAAGAAAAAAGAAACAGAGAAGGTGCTGATAATGCCATCCAGAGCGCCCAGAACACCTCCTTCCTGGGTCAGGTTGGGAATAACTGCCCTTGGCCTCTCTCTCCTCAATGTAAGAGATTGTCCAGGTCCTGTGTCTTCACTTCCAGGAAGTGACCTGTGAACCCCACTTCTCCACACCATCACAGTGCAGGGGATGGTGAAAGCACCTGTGACAACAGTATGTTTGTGTCTCACTTCCACATTGCCCTGTATCACTGTGAGCCTGAGAACTGCTGCTGTCCCACACCTGGCAGTAATAGTCAGCCTCATCCTGAGCTTGGACTCCAGTGATGGTCAATGTGGCCGTGTTGCCGGAGTTGGCACCAGAGAATCGGTCAGGGATGCCGGAGGGTCTGTTGCTATCACTATATATAATGAGTAGAGGGGCACTGCTGGGTTTCTGCTGGTACCAGTGCACACTCTTCCTACCAATGTTGTTCCCGGAGCAGGTGAGCCGAGCAGTCTGTCCTGGAGACACAGACACTGAAGGCGGCTGCGTCACCACGTACTGGGCAAGGGAACCTGAAAGAGGAGAAAAGGTGGGGATGAAAAGCTTCATTAGTCTGCGCAGGCAGTGCAGGGATGTGGAGAAATGAAAATGGCCCTGGGTTAAGAGACTGTGAAATCTCCCCGCACCCCAGGCAAGTACCAGAGAAATAGGTGACCAGTGCGAGGAAGAGTGGGGTCCAGGCCATGGTGGGAATCCAGGCCAGCTTGGCTTCCTCAGGTAAACAGGTCTGTGTTTGGGACCATCCACGTCTCTCTTAAACCCCCTGATCTGAGATCAGCCCCTTCATGCAAATCTGCCCCTGCTCCCTGCCTGCCGCCACCTTTCATTTCCCTCCAAGCAGAGACCACAGGACAGCACATGGCTGCATAAATTCCCGTGGCCATTGCAGGAGGAAAGGTGGGTCAAGTTTCCATCTGCCAGGGGTTAAAGCAGCGAGTGCTGGAGGTGGGGACCCCATGGGCCCAGTCAGACAAGCGTGGATGCCCAGAGCAGTTCATCAGCCTTGAGGAATCACAGGCCTTCCCCACGTGGCCCCAAGTCTCACTCTGGCTCTGCTCAGCACCATCCCCAGCCCCAATCCTGAGCCCCTTTCCTGGGCTTAGGAGAAGAAATCCTGCTGGGCCCTGAAGAGCTGTGTGGTGTGTGGATGCTGTGGGCTGGGTGTGGGGCAGTCCTGAGTGTCCAGCCAGGGGGTGGTCAGAGGTGGGGACCCCATGGGCCCAGTCAGACAAGCGTGGATGCCCAGAGCAGTTCATCAGCCTTGAGGAATCACAGGCCTTCCCCACGTGGCCCCAAGTCTCACTCTGGCTCTGCTCAGCACCATCCCCAGCCCCAATCCTGAGCCCCTTTCCTGGGCTTAGGAGAAGAAATCCTGCTGGGCCCTGAAGAGCTGTGTGGTGTGTGGATGCTGTGGGCTGGGTGTGGGGCAGTCCTGAGTGTCCAGCCAGGGGGTGGTCAGTGTTTGGGCTGTGATGGCTGTGCAGGGACTGGGGGTGGCTGGCGGCAGATGCAGCTGCTGGCTGAGCAGTAGCAGGGGAGCTTTGGTTGCCCTCCTTGCCCCCTGCTCAAGGCAGACCCCCACTGACTGCTAAGGACTCGGCTCACTGCTATGACCACTGGGGCCTGGAGGCACAAGTCAGCTGGGCCTTAACACTGCTAAAGACTGGGGCTCTTGCCAAAGGCAAGGAGCTGTGAGGAGGATGTGGGGTGTCTGGGACCCAGAAGGGTTCCCCTCTCCCCCATCCTCCCAAATAGGTCTGGGCTCTGCCCCTTGCGCCATCCCACAGGGCAGCACTGGCCAGCAAAGAGCCCAGGACCCTCCAAAGCAGGAAGGGAAGCAGACTTGAAGAAGGGCTAGCAGAAGTCAGAGTAGGTTGAGGCTCCGGGAAAACTTGGGCAGTGTCCAGAAATCAGGCCCGGACTCTGGCCTGGGATCAGTTGACTTGGACTTGGCTTTCCCCAGAAAAGCTGGGGGTGGGCTGACAGCACCTGGGGGTAGCCTGCACAAGGAGCCTGATGTTCACAGCCTGCACTGGACAGGACTGCCCTGAGGGACCACACTAGGCACAGAGCATCCCTCTCATACTGGGATCTTCGCACCATTGCCTGAGTGTGATTGTACTGTTCCTCTCTTGCAGACCTGGCCTGGTGCCCTGTGCTGCTCCTGTGGCTCCTGTGTGCTGTGGGTCACAGTGGATCCCCAGCGCCCTCCAGTGCCCACTGCCACAGCTGTCAGGACTGCCCAGAGGTACAAGTAACAGCGCTGCCAAGTCATGTCCTCTCATCCAGCTGTTCTGCATCTGGACATAATTCTTTATGCAGGGACTGGGATGTCTGTGCCAGCAGCCTGACTGGCACTCAGGGGCAAGGCCTGCCAAGGCTTCAGACTGTTACAGCAACCATGCTGCAGAGAGGTCCCTTCTGACCCTAACATCTATGAATCTATGAATACTCTCTGGGTTCTACCATGGATCCAGTTACCTAGCCACCAGCCACCAAAGTAGCCGAGGCCACATTTTCGCAATTCTTTCACGAGGACTTCATGGGATACCAGGTCAAAGGCCTTTCTAAAGTCCAGGTATATGACGTCAAGCCATGGGCTGGAAGGTCAGATGCCAGCAGTACTTTCCCTCTCGTCCCACGTAGCTGTGGAGTTTGAGCCAGGCCCTTGCCCCACCCCACACTGTGACACGGTCCCCCCCGAACTTTCCCTGCTCTGAAGAGCGAGGGGCAAGGTGCCAGGTCAGAGCACTGGGATCCATGGCAGAACAGTGAGTGGGAGCAATGTTAGGAGTGCCAGCTCTCTCCCCGATCAGCCCAAGACAGCCCTCTCCAGCACCTGCACCCACCCTGCAACAGGGATAAATCCATGCCTTCACCCACATTGAACCTGCTGCTTCCAGATGTGCACCAGGCCAAACCATTGGGCTGCTGGCTGGCAAAGTATTCAGGAGCCTTCATAGCAAGAAACAGATGAGGATCAGTGGGTGGGTAGGGAAGGGATGGGTAGCAGAAGATGCCATGCACATATTCTCTGGGCAAAACATCCAGGCAGCAGGATAGGTCTTTCACCTGCTGCAGTGGCTGGCAAAGTACTCAGGACCCTCTAAAGCAGGAAGAGAAGCAGGATCAAGGGGTGGGGGAAGCAGAAGATGCCATGCACATATTCTCTGAGCAGAGCATCCAGGCCTCAGGACTGGCCTGTGACCTGGAGTCTGCAGGCCAGGAGGTGCCTGCATCCAGGCAGAGTTGGGGATGATATGAGTTCATTCAACACTAAGCTGCAAGAGGAGCCCCCCAGTTTCCCCTTGTGCAGGACAGGGCTGTCCCCAGGGCCTGTGCTACAACCTCTGAGAGTGAGAAAGTCACCCTGTTGTGTGAAGGGTGATGGCACTGTTCCCAGGCAGCCCTGTTCGGTGGCCTGTGCTAACCAGGAGATGCTGTCCCCATGTCTGTCACAGTGAGTGCACAGTGCCCTCCAGTGCTCACTGCTAGGGCTGCCACCAGGACACCTCTGACTCCCCACAGCTGCAAGTAACAGCGCTGCGATGCCCTTTCCCCTGCTCCAGTTCTGGAGCAGAAGTGAGGTGGGGTGAGCAGGGCAGCAGCCCTGGCATCACTTTTGTGTGGCGAGGACCAACAACAGGCACTGTCACCATTAGCAGCAGGAGCTGGCATTGCTTCAGGCTTTGCAGCGGCCTTAGGCCTGGAGCTGCTCTGCTGTACCTTCCTGCCATCTGCTCCATGTCAGGACATTATTTGTCTTGGAGTGACTGATGTGTTTGTGCCACCAGCCTGTCTGGATCTCAGGCTGAGGCCTGGGAGGAGTTCGGTCAGTTGAAGCTGCCATGCTGAGGACAAGCAAAATATATAACTGGCACATTGTCAGTGTGTTGCCGTGTGACTCCAAGGGTAGGATGCAGGGAACTGGGTCGGGGGAGGAGGGAGCTTCATCCATCCAGTCCCTACTATTGTGGTCTCATTCATAGTTAGGCTCTGAAAGAGAAAAAGGAGGATCCAGGGAATAATAGACAGGTCAGCCGCACCTCAGTGGCTGGAGAAGTCATGGAGCAGGTCCTCGGGGAATGCATTTCTAAGGATTTGGAGGAGTAGAAGGTGATTAGGAACAGCCAGCATGGACTCACCAAGGGCCTGATGAAGGGCCTCTGCCCTCTTCTGCCAAATAGGTGTGAGCTGTGCCACTTGCCCCACCCCACAAGGCAGCTCTGGGCAGCAAAGGGCCCAGGACCCTGCAGAGCAGGAAGGGAAGGAGGGTTGAAGAAGGGGCAGCAGAAGTCACAGTGGCTGCCGCCGCCTTTCATTTCCTCAAAAGCAGATGCCACAGGACAGCACCTGGCTAAATAAATTCAAATGGACATTGTAGGAGGAAAGGGAAGATGAGTCTCCATCTGTGGGAGTCAGTGCAGCCTATGCTGGAGGCGGGGACCTCCTGGTCTTAGTCACCCAAGTGTGGATGCCCCGAGCAGTTCCTCAACCTGGAGGACTTGCAGACCTTCCCCACCTGATCCCTAAGTCTCAGTCTGGTTCTGTCCAGCCCCATCCCCAGGACTGAGCCCCTTCCTGGGCTTTCATGGATTCATAGATGTTAGGGCCAGAAGGGACTTCAATAGATCATCGAGTCCGACCCCCTGCCTAGGCAGGAAAGAATGCTGGGTTCAGATGACCCCAGCCAGATGCCTATCTAACCTCCTCTTGAAGACCCCCATGGTAGGGGAGAGCACCACCTCCCTTGGGAGCCCATTCCAGATTTTGGCCGCTCTAACTGTGAAGAAGTTCTTCCTAATGTCCAGTCTAAATTGCTTGTGAGAAGGAATCCCAGGGGACACTGGGAAGAGAAGCCATGGTGTGTAGACATGGTAGGCTGGGGTGGAGCAGGTCCTGGGTGCGCAGTGAATGCCAGGGGATGGTCAACGCTTGGACTGTGATGGCTGTAGAGGGGCTGGGTCACTTGATGGCGGATGGGGTGCTGGCAGGCTGGTAGCAGAGGAGATTCAGCGAAAAGTCACGTTAGATCTCTGCATGTTCAGTACATTCATGTATCTCGCAGTGAGTCCCCGGAGGGGCTGAAACGCTGAGTCAAGTCACCAAGGCTCCTTGAAGTGTAAATATATTTGCATGAAGAGATGGAGAAAAATCTCCCCTTGCACACCTGAGCAGTATGTGAGCAGAGCGAGAAGGAGCGGGGCCCAGGCCATGGTGAGAATCCCGACCAGCTCCACGTCCTGAGGCAGCAGGGGCTCTGGCCGGGGACCCCCGAC
>NW_005843816.1:15571-19283 GCF_000455745.1 Alligator sinensis | reverse complement strand
TCCTAATTGGCTGCCGGTGTCTTCAGCCTCCCCTTCCTCTTGTGCAGGGACAGTCACGCTGCAGAGCACCTTTCTGTGCACGTCCCTATAGCTGCCGGGACAGGAGAGCGTTGTCCCCGCACCAGAGACAACAGGGCTAATCCTAGCGAGGAGCTCCCAGGCCTGCTCTCTCCCTATGTTCATGGGGTGCAGAATCCCAGATTGTCTCACTGGGGATGACAAACCGGGCTGAAGGGCTTTGTCATGGCCCTGATCCACAAACCTTTGCCACTAGTTTCCAATAAGTTCAGTCCCAGAGGGGAGCTTGGGCCCATTCTGGTTAAGTATTGATGCCTGGGGAAGGTCTGGACAGTGCCAGGGGCCCTGCGTGGAAGGGATGCTGGGTCCCCAGATGTGGCCCAGCTGGCTCAGCTGTGTGGGGAGACAGCAGGGCCAAAGGTGCTGGTAGAGGGTATGGGGGCGGGGTGTGTGCAGCTTTTAACCATTCCTCTGCTCTTTGAGATCAGAAGCTCTAGGGATGGAGGGTGAAAAGCCTGCTGGTCATGGGGGTCTGGGCCTGGGAGTGTCAGGGACCCCCCTGCACTGTGGGCACACTGCCATGTTATGCAGAGGCCCCAGCACCAGGAAAGGCTCACCTGAACACACACACAAGCACCCATGTCATGAGTTTTGCCTGCCTGTGGCCAGAGATGCAGGGCCCCAGAACCCAGACTCCCCTGGCACCTATCTCCTAGAAACTTGGCAGGCTTTGTGGCCATAGCAAGAGCTACCACCCCTGCAGTTTTCACCCTGCTGTTGCCTAACACAAACACACATGACATGAGGTTTGCTCTGAGGACTTTGAGGTGCAGTTTCCCAGAAAACCTTGAATCTTATGACCTTGAAACTTGGCACACTTCATGCACTCAGCAGAAGCTACCACCCCTGCATGTTTCTGGGTATGGAGCAGATTCCAGTTTTCCAGTTTCTCACAAAGCCCCGGCTGGGCAGAGCAGAGGAGATTTTTGTCTCACTTCCCCTCTGACTAGATCACTGTGACAAGCACTACTGTGCCACACAGCGCAGTAATAGTCAGCCTCGTCCTCCGCAAGGGCACCGGCGATGGTCAGGTAGCCGGTGTTACTGGATGTGTCTTTGGAGCCAGAGAAGCGAGCGGGGACCCCGGAGCCCTGGTGCTTGTTAGAATCCGACTTGTATCTCAGCAGGTGCCGAGGGGGGGTCCCAGGTTTCTGCTGAAACCAGTACACATAGTAGCCACTGATGCTGGTCCCACTGCTCATGGTGCAGGAGAGTTTCACAGTGTTTCCCGGGGACACTGACTCTGCGGGCGGCTGCGTCACCACAGACTGGGAGCTGGAACCTGGAAAACATGGTAGAAACCTGTTACAGCCTGCTTATGTGTCTCTCATGCCTGGAAACAGCGTGGGCATTGGCTTTAGCAGTAAGTTGAAAGTATGCTTAACCCTTCCTCTGTTCTCACCTGTGCACCACACCCCCAGCAGCACGACAAGGAGGGGAGCGCAGAGCATGGTGAGGAGATATCTGGTTCTTTTCTCTGACGATGCCCCGCAGTATCTGCCCCTTATAATGATCTCCCTCTCCCCGCCCCGTCCCCACCCCCCAGTAGAGGAACGATAAAACTCCTTCTTCCTGCTAATCTGTTCTAGTCTGACTGGTCCCTGATATTGGGCTAGGTCTGCCTCCTGTAGCACAAGAAGGTTTCTTCCTCCTTGGTGCCAGTGATACCTAGAGGTCGGTTTTGCTGCCTGTTGCCACTTTGAGGGCTTTTTTGGAGTTGTCTGGAGCAATCCTATGGCTTCCTGTTTTGGCTTCACATAACCCAGCTATGGCTGCAGGTCTATGGGTCTTCTACATGCTGAGCAAACTCAGCTCAGTGCTTTTTGGGCACAAGCAAAGTGTAATGCGGTCACTCCGCATAGGAACTGGAAAGCAAGGCTGAGGCAGGGAAAGGAGGCAGAGTGCGGGGACTGTGCTTTGGGGAAAGAAAGTTGTGCCAGGTTGGGCCCACATGCAGGGGAGCTGCTCTGTGGAGGCATGTGCTAGGGTGATTGCCAGGTGACTGCTCTGATCCTCATGCACGCAACAAGCTGTTTGGGTTTGCTACAGGGTCATGGGTTCAGGCCATTGGGGAAGGTGCAGAAGGAACCATCCTAATTTCACTGGTAATGAGTTTCTTGTTCATGAAGATAGCACTTAGGTAGCACTCTGGGCCCCAGGACAGAGTAGCCATGAAGGCGTTCAAGCCCCTTTCATGCATGCCAGAATGCCCCTGGGCAGTGAGAAAAACCAATGATTGCCTCTTGGGTAGCAATATATATTTGTGCCACTCACAGACTTAATGATCCCCAGAGAATGAAAGCAGAGAGTGGCGACATCACTGGAGATGTTCCAGAAGAGGATAGATAAGCACCGGACAGGGAGTTGTTGAGGAGTTGTAGTGCTCCGCACGTGCATGGGGTTCAATATGATGATGCGCGTGGTCCCTTCCAATGCTGGCATTGGGTTCCTTACCCTCTGTGTTTAGTTGAGAAGTTGGGATGTGGTAGCTTGCTCTACCCGGGACTACCCCTCTCTTGGAGACAGGCTGTCACAGCATGTTGCAAGGAAGCTGCACTCTGTGCCGTTGGTGTGGGCAGGGCCCCTTCCTGCTGCCACTGCAGGGACAGTGCACCCGGGCCAGCAGCAGCCAATGAGCAGCACTGAAATGCCGTGGGGAGACCAACGGTGCTTGTCTTTCCTCAGACAGGTGACCAAGCAGAGCACCATGACCAGCCATCTGTTTGGGGAAAGGCAGGGAGGGGTCTGAGCTGCAGCTTTTCCCTTTCACCTGCTCATTCAAGTCAGGGAAGCTCCAAGGAGACAGGGCGAGGAGCCTGGTTGTCATTGGGAGTTTGGGCCTGGGAGTGTCCATGCACCGCCACCTCACGTGGGGTCCCCGGCCCCTTTTCAGAGGAATTGGCTAAAGCTCGCCCATGGGATTCCCCAAAGAAGCAGCCTCAGAGGACCCCTTGCAGCCAGTGCTAGCGTGGCCTCACAAGGACAAGTCTCTGGCTCCTCTCAGTCCCTGGCTTCTCTGCAGACCCATAGTGCACCCACCACTGGGAGCCACTTCTTTTTGGTCAGTTGCTGGGAAGGAAGGAGGATGGTTTCTTTAGAAGAAGAGGGTTACTGGAGTGCTGATGTCCTGATCAGCACAGTGGACTCTGTTGCAAAACACACAGTCTTTACTGTATCATTTCCATGCCCTGTGACTGCGAAATCTCCTCCCACACCAGCCTAGTACTAGAGAAATTGGTGACCAGTGTGAAGAGGAACAAGGCCCAGGCAATGGTAGCATGAACGATACGTGCCCCCCGGCAGCTGGGGAGGCACGGCTGTGCTGGCAGTGGCAGGAGCGTGGCTCCTGCCAGCGCTATTTGCAGTGGCGGGTGGCAAGCACCGACCAAGTGTCAGCAACCACCCAAAGCCAACACCGGCAGCATCAGAGGAGGAACCCTATTCAAAATTCATCAACGGACTCCCAAACCAGCACGTACATGCGGACGACCCCTGGGGCAGATGACAGATGCTGTCCAGTAGCCACCGAGGAGGGGGAAGTCCACCGAGGGTCAATGACCCCTGGATTGGGCAAACCTGAAAACTGGGGAGTCACCAAAGTCTGCCAAGGACAGATAAAAGGCAGTGAAAAGTG
>NW_005843816.1:8967-15205 GCF_000455745.1 Alligator sinensis | reverse complement strand
CACTGCCAGCAGCACTAGCCTGAACCAAGGGCAGAGGAGGAGTGAGGAGCGCAGGCCAGGGACAAAGACCATGAGACAGGAGTCCCCACCCTTCTGGAGCCTCAGCTGAGCTGGCCTCTCACAGCTTCACAAAGCAAGGGAAGGAAAAGGCGCCCTGTGACAGCAGGAGGTTTCTATCTCACTTCTCCATTGCCCTGTGTCACTGGGAGACGCACCACCACCTGCTGCCACACAATAATAATCAGCTTCGTCCTGGGCTTGAACTCCAGTGATGGTCAATGTGGCCGTGTTGCCGGAGTTGGCACCAGAGAATCGGTCAGGGATGCCGGAGGGTCTCTTGCTATCACTATATATAATGAGTAGAGGGGCAGTGCCAGGTTTCTGCTGGTACCAGTGCACACTCTTGCTACCAATGTTGTTCCCGGAGCAGGTGAGCCGAGCAGTTTGTCCTGGAGACACAGACACTGAAGGCGGCTGTGTCACCACATACTGGGCAAGGGAACCTGAAAGAGGAGAAAAGGTGGGGATGAAAAGCTTCATTAGTCAGTGCAGCCAGTGCTGGATGTGGAGAAATGAAAATGGCCCTGGGTTAAGAGACTGTGAAATCTCCCCGCACCCCAGCCGAGTACCAGAGAAATAGGTGACCAGTGCGAGAAGGAGCGGGGTCCAGGCCATGGTGGGAATCCAGGCCAGCTCGACTTCCTCAGGTAAACAGGTCTGTGTTTGGGACCATCCACATCTCTCTTAAACCCCCTGATCTGAGATCAGCCCCTTCATGCAAATCTGCCCCTGCTCCCTGCCTGCTGCCACCTTTCATTTCCCTCCAAGCAGAGACCACAGGACAGCACGTGGCTGCATAAATTCCCGTGGCCATTGCAGGAGGAAAGGTGGGTCAAGTTTCCATCTGCCAGGGGTTAAAGCAGCGAGTGCTGGAGGTGGGGACCCCATGGGCCCAGTCAGTCAAGCGTGGATGCCCAGAGCACAGTGGACTGAGGCTCCGGGGAAACTTGGGCAGTGTCCAGAAATCAGACCTGGGCTCTGGCCTAAGATCAATTGACCTGCACTTGCCTGTCCGCAGAAGAGCTGGGGGTGGGCTGACAGCACCTGGCGGTAGCCTGCACAAAGAGCCCGATGTTCACAGCCTGCGCTGGACAGGACTGCCCTGAGGGACTGCACTAGGCACAGAGCATCCTTCTCATACTGGGATCTTCGCACCATTGCCCGAGTGTGATTGTGCTGTTCCTCTCTTGCAGCCCTGGCCTGGTGCCCTGTGCTGCTCCTGTGTGCTGTGGGTCACAGTGGATGCCCAGCGCCCTCCAGTGCCCACTGCCACAGCTGTCAGGACTGCCCAGAGGTACAAGTAACAGTGCTGCCAAGTCATGTCCTCTCATCCAGCTGTTCTGCATCTGGATGTAATTCTTTTTGCAGGGACTGGGATGTCTGTGCCAGCAGCCTGACTGGCACTCAGGGGCAAGGCCTGCCAAGGCTTCAGACTGTTACAGCAACCATGCTGCGAACAACCCTAATGTAGAGTTGAGATATTACCAGGCACCATGTGACTCGGATTGTAATAGGTGGCCTCTCTTTTCTTTCCTGCTCTTGTTGGCCATGTTCAGGTCTTGACTTGTGAGTGCCCAGATACCCACATGCTCTCAGGGGCAGGGAGGGCTCAGTGATCTCTGCTGTGTGCCAGAAGATGCTGCTGAAACCCACTGGCCATGGGGGAGGGAACTGGGGAAGGGCGCGTTGTGGAAGAAGAAAACCCCAGGCCTTCATTTCTTTCCAAGAAGTGCTTTGTGGAATTTTCCATAACACTGGGCAGACCGATGAGGTCAATAGCTCAAACCATAGTTTTCCCGCCTTTGCAGTTTCCCGCCCTTGCAGCTTTCTGGTTCCAACTAGTTCTCTGTTCAACTTGTTATATCTTGTGTCATGTGACCTAAATTGAAACATATAAAAGGGTTGCTTTGATTGTCTGGGGTGGAGAGGCTCCGTGCCCCTCGCCCCCCACCCCCCCGCAGCTGCTTGTAAATAAAGGGTCTCTGACAACTTCGTGGCTAAACAACAGAGTGAAGCTTGTTTCTTCCACAATTCTTGGTGCCGTGACTTGGATGGCAACGCCCGGCTGAGAGTACTGACGGACTTGCGGACCGTTCCCCTCCGAAACCCCAGGCGCCAAATCAAGGTAAGAGACCTTTTGAAATCTCTAAAGGGGTTATCGGTGGAGGATTGCCCATGCGGGTCGGGAAACCAGCTCGAGCTTACGCCATCCGAACTTTTGAAATACGAACTTGTCAGACACTCTAAAGGGTGTGTATGAAACTGGTTTACAATTAAAAGGGTAAAAGGAAAGTCTAGACTAAGTAATATAGAAAGCTGGGGAATAGTGTGAGTGTTTTCCACCGTGTCGCTGACCAAGGCTGGGACTAAAGAAATATTCTTGAACCCCATGCCTCAGTGCAAAAGTCCCTTTGTGTGAAAGAATATGAGCCGCTGACCAGGTCTGAGACTAAGGTTGGGTCTAGCCGCCACAAGGCTGTCTAGAAAGGCAGACTTGAAAGCAAGGGAGCCCAACTGGAACCTCGTGACCCAGCGGACAAGTTTATCCTTTCCCCATCCACGGTAACCGTCCGGGTAACTGGCGGTTTATGTGCAAAACTAGCACATCAGGTCCTTTACTCTCTTCCCTGTGTGAGTGCCCTGTGTGAATTGAGGAATGGGGGGCTCTGGGGCAAAGGATGTCCCAACCCCACCACAAGGAACCCCAGCAGGTTATATGTATGTGCATTATGGTAAAAAATCATGTAAGTTTTTAGATAAATGGAATTGGTATACCAGGGATAACCCTCCAAAACAAGTTCCTTCAGAAGGAACTTTTGATCTGGATAAACTGATCCACCCCCGAAAAGCTCTAGAGTCCCGAGGTAGCAAGACCTCTCAGACTCAATGGGATGTCTATTTTGACCGGTATGAAGAAGGTAGTAAGAGACAACAAGAATCCCGGGTAAGGTGGAGTCTTAAGGATTCCCAAGAAAAACTAAAAGCAGAAATTAAGCAACTGAAAAATGGATACAGCCCTGGCCAGGCTAATCATCCCTCAGCACCTCCTACCCCTTTATATTCCCAACTAACTCGAGAAACAGAGGATGAGTCTGTAGAAGATATTTTAGAAAGTATTTCTTGTTTAGCCCAACCACCACCTAACCACGAACGCCTTCCACCTGAATTGGAAACTCTACCTTGTAGTCCAGAGGGCACTTCTGCAGGCTCATTCTCCCCTGTGGGTCTAAATAACTTTCCTGCTCTTGCAGGAAAGTCGCCCTAAAAAGGGCCCTATTGTTCAAGTACCGTTGAGCCAATTACCAGGCGCACAAGGTTTGGTAACGTTACATGCCCCTTGGACACCTGGGGATTTAAGAAATCTAGTTAAAGAATTTCCTACCATCAGAGAAAAGCCCCAGAAGTTTAAAGACAAGCTCCAAACTATTATTAACTGTTACAACCTTACATGGTCTGATATGAACCAGCTTTTGCGTACTGTACTTCCTTCTGAAGTCCAACAACGCCTAACAGATGAGGCAAACTGGCCACAGCGAGACCCTGCAGTGGCTGGCAAAGTACTCAGGATTCTCCAAAGCAGGAAGAGAAGCAGGATCAAGGGGTGGGGGAAGCAGAAGGTGCCTTGCACATATTCTTTGAGCAGGGCACACAGGCAGCAGGACTGGTCTGTGACTTGGGGTCTGCAGGCCAGGATGTGCCTGCATCCAGGCAGAGCTGGGGATGATACGAGTGTATTCAGCACAAAGGTAAAAGAGGAGGCCCCCAGTTTCTCCCCCAGTTCCTCCTTGTGCAGGACAGGGCTCTCCCCAGGGCCTTTGCTACAACCATGGCTTCCCTCTGTGAGTGGGAAAGTCACCCTGTTGTGTGAAGTGTGATGGCACTATTTCCCCATGCTCTGTGATAACCAGGAGATGCTGTCCCCGTGTCTGTCACAGTGGGTGCACAGTGCCCTCCAGTGCTCACTGCTAGGGCTGCCACCAGCACGAGTCTGACTCCCCACAGCTGCAAGTAACAGCGCTGCGATGCCCTTTCCACTGCTCCAGCTCAGGAGCAGAACTGAGGTGCACTGAGCAGGGCAGCAGCCCTGGCATCACTTTTGTGTGGCGAGGACCAACAATAGGCACCTTCACCACCAGTACTGGGAGTGGGCGTTGCTTCATACTTCGCAGCGTCCCTTGGACTGGAGCGCCCTGCTGTACCTTCCTGTCATCTGCTCCATGTCAGGACATTATTTGTCTTGGAGTGACCGATGCATTTGTGCCACCAGCCTGTCTGAACCTGAGAGGGGTTCAGACAGTTGCAGCCGCCATGCTGAGGACAAGCAAAATCTAGAGCTGGCACATTGTAACATGCGCCTGTGTGACTCCAAAGGTACGATGCAGGCAACTGGGTCGGGGGTGAGGGGGAGCTTCATTCGTGCAGTCAGTCACTACTTTTGTGGTCCCATTCGTAGTTAGGCTCCGAAAGGCTGTCTGAACCTGAGAGGGGTTCAGACAGTTGCAGCCGCCATGCTGAGGACAAGCAAAATCTAGAGCTGGCACATTGTAACATGCGCCTGTGTGACTCCAAAGGTACGATGCAGGCAACTGGGTCGGGGGTGAGGGGGAGCTTCATTCGTGCAGTCAGTCACTACTTTTGTGGTCCCATTCGTAGTTAGGCTCCGAAAGGGAAAAAGGAGGATCCAGGGAATAATAGACAGGTCAGCCGCACCCCAGTGGCTGGAGGAGTCATGGAGCAGGTCCTCGGGGAATGCATTTCTAAGCAGTTGGAGGAGAAGGTGATTAGGAACAGCCAGCATGGACTCACCATGGCCTGATAAAGGGCCTCTGCCCTCTCCTGCCAAATAGGTGTGAGCTGGGCCACTTGCCCCACCCCACAAGGCAGCACAGGGCAGCAAAGGGCCCAGGACCCTGCGGAGCAGGAAGGGAAGGAGGGAGAGCAGCAGTCCCAGTGGGTGGAGACTCGGGGGCAGCCTGTGCAGCATCCAGACAGCAGTGCTGGAGTCCGGCCTGGGACCTGCCGACCGGGACATGCGTGTCCCCAGGAGAGCTGGGGATGGGCTGAGACAGGCCTGTGCTGAGGGGCCATGCTAGCACAGAGCAGGGGGCTGAGCTGTTTGTGCTGGAGAGACAGCCACTGCCAGCAGCTGTGTCACCACACGCTGAGCAAGGGAACGTAGGGCAGGAGGAGAAAAGATGGGGATGAAAAACTTTGTTGGTCTGTGCAGGTAGCGCATGGCTGTGGAAAAATGAAAGCAGCCCCTAGTTAAAAGACTGAAACTCCCTGCGCCCAGCCTAGTACCAGAGAAATAGGTGAGCAGTGCGAGGAGGAGCGGGGCCCAGGCCATGGTGGGAATCCAGGACAGCCCCCCCTGGAGACAACAAACTGGGCTGAGGGGCTTTGTCATGGCCCCGATCCACAATCCTTTGCCATCAGTTTCCAATAAGCTCAGTCCCCGAGGGAAGCCTGGGCCCGTGCTGGTTAAATATTGATGCCTGGGGAAGGTCTGGACAGTGGCTGGGGCCCTGTGTGGAAGGGATGCTGGGTCCCCAGATGTGGCCCCGCTGGCTCAGCTGTGTGGGGAGACAGCAGGGCAAAGGTGCCGCTAAGAGGGTACGGGGCGGCGGGGGGGGCAGCTTGTAACCATTCCTCTGCCTTTGAGATCAGAAGCTCTAGGGATGGAGGGCGAGGAGACTGCTGGCCATGGGGGTCTGGGCTGGGAGTGTCAGGGACCCTGTACACGGCCACCTCATGCGGGGTCCCCGGGGCAGAGCACAGCGCGCTCGCAAGGAGGTGGGCAGAGCAGGGGCTGTGGAGCGGGACCTCGGCAAGGGCAGGGGAGAGAGCGACAGCACTTCTTCCTCGCCCTCCCCTATGTGCTTGGGCCCCACTCTGGAGATGCAGGGGCAGAGAAAAGATGGGAGGGCCCCGTAGGAGCCAACACCAGCGCAGACAGCTACTCGCTGCCTGTCTAGCAACGGTTAGGGTGCAAGAAGCCCCATGGCCCACAGGGTCCCTGTCCCAGGAGCTGCTTGCTCCCCCGAGGCTCCCACCATGCGAGCAGCGTCAGGGACCTGTGCACGGCCGGCTCCTAGTGCTCAGTGTCACCCGTGCAGGGATGATGGGGCCCGTTCCCCGCTGTGCACTCATTTCTGCAGTTCATGCTGTTCCTCATGTG
>NW_005843816.1:7477-7927 GCF_000455745.1 Alligator sinensis | reverse complement strand
CAGGTACTTCCTCAGCCTGACAAAGGGGTTTTCAACCCTAAAGCTGGCATCCCGGGCAGCTAAGCTGAGCTCACCGGGAGCCTCACAACTACACTGCAAACAGCAAGCGTCAGGCCTGTCAAAGACGTGACAGGTCTGGGCGTTCGCCAGCCAGGACTTTGTGTGTGTGTGCGTTAGCTGCAGGTTATGGTGCCTAATCCCTGCCTTTCACCAGGGAATCATTAGTCCCGGCATTTACAGGGCTGCTGTGACACCAGCAGTCCCATCAGGCCTCCCTACCCTGGCAGGAAACTGACTGGCACTGGTGCTGGTGCTGGGAGTGCTGGCATGGGAAAGTGGATCCCCTTCTTCCACAGCCCCTCGCACTGCACTTCGGCCTCCCTGACTTTGTTCACCAGCACCTGCGTCCAGTGATCATGGGTTTTGGGGCTGCCAGTGCACATGCTCCCC
>NW_005843816.1:4868-6947 GCF_000455745.1 Alligator sinensis | reverse complement strand
TCACGGACAGCCTTCGCCATATTGGCCCCATTGTCGGTAACCATGAACCCGCGGGTTAGCTCAGCCTGCCCAACGAGCCACCCCTGCACCATGCGGTTCACGGCCCCCATGATCTCCCTTGCCGTGTGGGACTCACCTAGTACCTTGCCTTGCAGTAGAGCCAACGAAAGGCCTAACTGAGTGCACCAGTGCCCCGTGAGGGAGCAGTAGGCGTGATCACCACCCTGGCTGCTCCAGAACTTGGAGGTGAAATGCAAGGCCTCCTGCGGCCCTGTCTTGCGCAGCTCCTCCCTCAAGTACTCCCTGCGTGCCTGATACAGGGAGGGCACCACCACCCTGCTAAAGATGGTGTATGCGGGCACTTTGTAAAATTGGACCAGAAGTGCTATGAACCGCCTGAACCCTGGTCACTCAACCAGGGAGAAAGGCTGGCTATCCAGAGCAAGCATCTCCCCAGTGCTCTGGGAGATCTCGCGCGCCTTGTGAACGCACCCCACTTTTTTGTCAACCTTTTCCCCACTGGTCCAGGGTGGCCTGCCTCTGCTTTGGGGGTAAGAGGGCTTCGGTGCGAGTGGGGCACTTCCCTTTCGGCACACTTGCACTGGTGCCAGGCTGAGCATGAGGAAGAGGGGCAAGGGGGTGGTGCCTCCTCAGATGCAGCAGCATGGCCGTGGTGGAGAAGTGTCTCATGTCCTTGCCACGGCTCATGTACCTTCGGCAGTGCTGGCAGATGGCAAACCTGGGATCATCTGCCACCTCAAAATGATCCTACACTGCACTATTTCCCGACTTCTGGGTTGAGGATGAGGATCCTGCCTTTTCCCCCTTCTCAGCAGGCTGAGGCTGAACAGCAGGAACAGCTGCCTCAGCTGAGCCACTTGCCTCCACAACCTCAGCCTCCTCCGAGGTGCTGCTTTCCGGAGGAGACCTGGGTCTAGGGGAAACGTGAGGGGTGTGGAGCACTAATTCTGATTCCCCCACAGTCCCCAGAATTGCCTGAGCCAGCGCGCTCACCATCCCTGGTTCCAGCTCCAGCTCCTCCTCTGACAGTACGAGGCTCACGCTGAGAGCTGAAATTGGGGTGGAAGAGGCAGTGATTCCACTGCTGGTGCCCACTTCTGGACTGAGCGGAGGTGGTGCAGATGCAGGGACGTTAGGTGCAGACACTGCTTCCACCGCCTGGCCTCCACTGGCAGCACTGATGCCATGGCTGCTCGGGAAGAGAACGCGTCTGTGTTTGGGACGGGGAGCTTGCAGCTCGAGCTCTCTCCTTACCCTCTCTCCCTTCCCTGCCCAAAGGCCTGGCACCTGCCTTTCCAGCACGCTTCCTATTGATCTTTCCTGTGCTGCAAAAGGTCTCTGCGTGTGTGTGAATCCTTTTGTATATCTCTCTGTGTTGTTCTCCTGTGAATCTCTGTGTCTGCCTTGTGCTGTGAATGAAATTACTTTTGTGTCTTCTTTTGTGTCTTCTTTCTGGCTCTCACGATATTGTCTATCTGGTCTTGTGCTGTGAATGAAATTATTTGCGTGTGTTCCTGAGTCTCAATATATTATCTGTGTCTTGCTTTTCTGTAAATATCTGTCTTCTTCCACTGTGCTTTTTTCCCCATATTCTGGGTCTCTGTGTATGTGCATGCATGTGTGCGTGCATGTGTTTATGTGTGCAAGCAAGCAATCTGTGCCTCCCTGCACAGTGATAGCTAACACTGGCTGGGAAAACACAACTGCCTTTTTGCAAAGTTTCCAAAACAAGTTCCCCCTCCCCCAAAATTCAAAGAAATAAATTGAATTGTAATATTCCTAATAATTGAATTGGAGAGCTAAGCTAAACTAACTTAAGTTAAGCTAAATCTTAACCACTCCTTTATAACACGAAAAAGCAGCAGGCAGGTCTCAGTCACAGTGTTCCTCTCCCCCACAGCTGCTGACAGGGAACAAGCTGCAAAAGGCACAGAAGGGATGGAAACAGGGGCTTCTGTACTTTTTTTAGTCCCACCCCACAGACGCTGCCATTGGAAAGATAGCCAGGGAGAAATCCTTCGCACTGCTACCTACAGATGTCAGTCTTCCTACCCCTGC
>NW_005843816.1:0-4843 GCF_000455745.1 Alligator sinensis | reverse complement strand
CCTCCCCCTCTCCCCCTCCCTCTTCTAATTGTCTCAAAATGGCCAAAGCTGCTCTAAAGCATCCGAAGTGGGTCCGAAGTGCTTCAGATGCCCCCTACCTGCTCCGGACACCATTGCTGGTATCCTGCTTTGACCTGGAAGTGCCGCTTTGGACGTCAAAGCATCCGAAGCGGGTCTGGATCCGAAGCGGGAACCAAAGATTCCCACAGCCCTACTGATAAGCCACAGTGGGGTGAAAACTGCAGGGTAGTAGCTCTTCCTGAGGCCACAAAGCCTGCCAAGTTTCAGGGAGATAGGTGCAGGCCTTTCTGGGAAACTGCACCTCAAACTGCCAACAAGCAAAACTCATGACATAGGTGGCACTGTGTGTGTGTTCGGGTGAGACCTTCCTGGTGCTGGGGCCTCTGCACAACATGGCAGTCTGCCCCCGTGAGGTCTCCTTCTCCCCTAGAGCCTCGGTCCAGTCCACCACTGTAAACGATGGCAGGTCAAAGTAACTTGGCTGGCTCAGCACCAATAGCATCAGCAGCATCAAAGGTACCCACAGGGAACTGTCACAGAGCCATTCTTTTCATAAAGGAATTGACAGCAAGAAGTAAAGATGTTGTGTTGGATCTCCGTTTCTCGTGGTGTGCGATGGCTTATCTTGTGTTGGTGTGTTTATATGTTTATTATGGAAAACACCGAAATAGTTAGAAAAATATTTCCTAGGAAGCTTTTGGGTTGAAAAACCCTTTGTCAGGCTGAGGAAGAATGTGCAATTGGTGTGTCTCGTGGTCCTGGATGGAAGGAATAGTCAGAGGCTGCCTGGCACGCAATGCAGGCAAGAAAGCCAGTCAGTGAAAATGGAAATGGAGGAATCGGGGGGGAGGGACAGGCGGGGATGGGGGGCAGTGCGGAAAGTGGGACGTAGCAGCACAAGTCAAAGTGCAGCGGTCCCTGGGGTGTCAGGTGTCCGGCCGGTCGCAGCGTGCCAGAACTCCACTGAGTAGATTGAGTCCATGATTTTGTGGGGGACAAGGCCTCATGGGGGCACACTGCCGTGTTGTGCAGAGGCCCCAGCAGCAGGAAGGGCTCACCTGAACACACACACAGTCCCACAAGCACCCATGTCACGGCTTTTGCCTGCCTGTGGCCAGAGGTGCAGGGCCCCAGAACCCAGACCCCCATGCACCTACCTCCTTGACAGCTGGCAGGCTCTGTGGCCTCAGCAGGGGCTACCATCCCTGCAGTTTTCATGCCTCTGTGCCTGAACACACAGTGTCACCTGTGTCATAGGTTCTGCTTGTTAGCAGCTTGAGGTGCAGTTTCCCAGAAACCACTGCACCAATCTCCTTGAAACTTGGCAGGCTTTGTAGCCTCAGCAAGGGCTACTACCCCTGCAGTTTTCATCCTGCTGTTGCCTAACACAAACACACGTGACCTGATTTTTGAACTCACGAGTTTGAGGTGCAGTTTCCCAGAAATCTCTGAACCGATGACCTTGAGAGGGCTACCAACCCTGCATGCTATACCTATGGCCGAATCTCTGAATCTCTCCAAATAGGGTCCAAATCTTTTCCAAATCGATTTGGAAAAGTGATTCGAATCTCCAAATTGAATCGGCTGAATCCAATTTGAATAGTTGCCTATTTGCACAGGCCTAAGTCAGTCCAGATGTTGCTGGGCGATGACACACACCCATCTTCCCGGGGGTACAGGGGCCAGCAGAGCAGTAGGTCCAGATTTGAGAGGCATTGGGAAGTTGAAGCCTCCCACAGCTCTTGTTCCAGGCTGGCCTTCCCTCAAAGGCCTCTTCACAAGTATAAGGGTTGAAGATACGCTGGTTTGAAAAGACAGTGGATAGTCTGATTTCAGCACTGCACAGTGGGGCTTGGGCCCTGGGTAGTGGGCTCGCCACCTTGGGACCCCATCTCATCTTAAGCCACTCCACAGGGCTTCAGTCCCCTGCAATGAACCATGTGCTGGAGTTCAGGGTATGGAGCAGATTCCAGTTTTCCAGCTTCTCACAAAGGCCTGGCTGGGCAAAGCAGAGAAGGTTTTTGTCTCACTTCCCCTCTGACTAGATCACTGTGACAAGCATCACTGTGCCACACAGCACAGTAATAGTCAGCCTCGTCCTCCGCAAGGGCACCGGCGATGGTCAGGTAGCAGGTGTTACTGGATGTGTCTTTGGAGCCAGAGAAGCGAGCGGGGACCCCGGAGCCCTGGTGCTTGTCAGAATCCGACTTGTAATACAGCAGGTACCGAGGGGGGGTCCCAGGTTTCTGCTGAAACCAGTTCACATAGTAGCCACTGATGCTGGTCCCACTGCTCATGGTGCAGGAGAGTTTCACAGTGTTTCCCGGGGACACTGACTCTGCGGGCGGCTGCGTCACCACAGACTGGGAGCTGGAACCTGGAAAACATGGTAGAAACCTGTTACAGCCTGCTTATGTGTCTCTCATGCCTGGAAACAGCGTGGGCATTGGCTTTAGCAGTAAGTTGAAAGCATGCTTAACCCTTCCTCTGTTCTCACCTGTGCACCACACCCCCAGCAGCACGACAAGGAGGGGAGCGCAGAGCATGGTGAGGAGATATCTGGTTCTTTTTTCTGACGATGCCCCGCAGTATCTGCCCCTTATAATGATCTCCCTCTCCCCGCCCCGTCCCCACCCCCCAGTAGAGGAACGATAAAACTCCTCCTTCCTGCTAATCTGTTCTCCTCTGACTGGTCCCTGATATTAGGCTAGGTCTGCCTCCTGTAGCACAAGAAGGTTTCTTCCTCCTTGGTGCCAGTGATACCAAGAGGTGGGGTTTGCTGCCTGTTGCCACACTGAGGGCTTTTTTGGAGTTGTCTGGAGCAATCCTATGGCTTCCTGTTTTGGCTTCACATAACCCAGCTATGGCTGCAGGTCTATGGGTCTTCTACATGCTGAGCAAACTCAGCTCAGTGCTTTTTGGGCACAAGCAAAGTGTAATGCGGTCACTCCGCATAGGAACTGGAAAGCAAGGCTGAGGCAGGGAAAGGAGGCAGAGTGCGGGGACTGTGCTTTGGGGAAAGAAAGTTGTGCCAGGTTGGGCCCACATGTAGGAGAGCTGCTCTGTGGAGGCATGTGCTAGGATGATTGCTAGGTGACTGCTCTGATCCCCATGCACGGAACAGGCTGTTTGGGTTTGCTACAGGGTCATGGGTTCAGGCCATTGGGGAAGGTGCAGAAGGAACCATCCTAATTTCACTGGTAATGAGTTTCTTGTTCGTGAAGATAGCACTTATGTAGCACTCTGGGCCCCAGGACAGAGTAGCCATGAAGGCGTTCAAGCCCCTTTCATGCATGCCAGAATGCCCCTGGGCAGTGAGAAAAAACAACGATTGCCCCTTGGGTAGCAATATATATTTGTGCCACTCACAGACTTAATGATCCCCAGAGAATGAAAGCAGAGAGTGGCGACATCACTGGAGATGTTCCAGAAGAGGATAGATAAGCACTGACCACGGAGTTTGTTGAGGAGTTGTAGTGGTCCGCACGTGCATGGGGTTGAATATGTTGATGCTCGTGGTCCCTGCCAATCCTGGCATTTGGTTCCTTATCCTCTGTGTTTAGTTGAGAGGTTGGGATGTGGTAGCTTGCTCTACCCGGGACTACCCCTCTCTTGGAGACAGGCTGTCACAGCATGTTGCAAGGAAGCTGTACTCTGTGCCATTGGTGTGGGCAGGCTCCCGCCTCCCACTGCAGGGACGGGCCCCCCGGGCCAGCAGCAGCCAATGGGCAGCACTGAAATGCTGTGTGGAGACCAACGGTGCTTGTCTTTCCCCAGACAGGTGACCAAGCAGAGCACCATGACCAGCCATCTGTTTGGGGAAAGGCAGGGAGGGGTCTGAGCTGCAGCTGTTCCCTTTCATCTGCTCATTCAAATCAGGGAAGCTCCAAGGAAAGAGGGCGAGGAGCCTGGTTGTCATTGGGAGTTTGGGCCTGGGAGTGTCCATGCACCGCCACCTCACGTGGGGTCCCCGGCCCCTTTTCAGAGGAATTGGCTAAAGCTCTCCCATGGGATTCCCCAAGGAAGCAGGCTCAGAGCACCCCTTGCAGCCAGTGCTAGCATGGCCTCACAAGGACAAGCCTCTGGCTCCTCTCAGTCCCTGGCTTCTCTGCAGACCCACAGCACCCCCACCACTGGGAGCCCCTTCTTTTTGGTCAGTTGCTGGGAAGGAAGGAGGATGGTTTCTTTAGAAGAAGAGGGTTACTGGAGTGCTGATGTCCTGATCAGCACAGTGGACTCTGTTGCAAAACACACAGCCTTTACTATATCATTTTCATGCCCTGTGACTGTGAAATCTCCTCCCACACTAGCGTAGTACTAGAGAAATTGGTGACCAGTGTGAAGCGGAACAAGGCCCAGTCAATGGTGGCATGAACGATACGTGCCCCCCGGCAGCTGGGGAGGCACGGCTGTGCTGGCAGTGGCAGGAGTGTGGCTCTCCCACAGACATTGCCAGCGCTATTTGCAGTGGGTGGTGGCAAGCGCCAACCAAGTGTCAGCAACCACCCACAGGCACCACCAGCAGCATCAGCGGTGGCCAGTGGGGATTGCGGACCGCCTGTAGACACTGCTCTTGGTATCAGCAGCGGGATGGTGAGCAGTGCCTTGTTGTACAGGTTCACCACCATGCTCAGGGGGTGCATGTGCAGCCACATGCACCCCCTACGAAATCTGTTCCTGCTCACTTGCCATCATCCACCCCAGCAGAGGCACCCCAGCCCCCGTGCACAGGATATGGTGGGGGTGGAACCAGCGAGGGACACAACAAGCAGATCTTGCTGAAGAGGCCACGTTGGTGATGGCCCCAAACAACACAGCCCTT
>NW_005843815.1:41485-42478 GCF_000455745.1 Alligator sinensis | reverse complement strand
CATTTGACGTGCGAGTGGGATATTTGCTGCTATCGAAGGGCTTGGGCCAACGAGTGTCTGTCGGCATCGCTGGGAATAACAGAGCTCTCTGGGACCTGAAAGAAATGTGCTGAAGAATAGAAAGGGAAAGGCTAGTTCAGGATGACACAGTGGACTATAATGGGTGACTGAGGCTATTCTTTTGTTATGCAAATCAAAAACATGGTAGTACAAACCACCTCCCCATTTATTTTACCGGCAGCCTCGTAGAAATCATCTGGATCCTAAGTTTTCAGCTGAATCGATGGACCAGTTGGGAAAGGGAGCCTGTGTTGGAACAGTGTAGAACCAGCGATGTTTCCAATTGAAATAGGCTCCGCAGCATCTTTACCGGATCTTCTTTTGCGGGGAGACGTGCCCAACGTAGGCAACTCTTGCTTAACAGGTGCCTGGTACGCAAAGACGTTTAAGTTTATAGTTTGGTGTTCGTGTTTCGGGAGGGTGAGATTTCTGCCCTTTTCACCGACATTTCAAACCTGACCGCTACACATACATGTGGAGCACTTACTGACAAGTAAATTGTTTGCTGGACTCGTCTCATGTAATGAGATGTTTAGAGCAACTGTATTTTCTATAATATGTCTGCACCGAAAGTGAGGAGGAGGAAGGAAAAATAGAGGAGGGCATCTAGGCCCGCTCTAATGATTACACAGCGTTCCTGTAAACAATGACTATGTGCAAGAAAATTTGGAGTTTGAGCTTCTGTGTGTGGCAGAAATGCCACCGTCGGTGCCCCTCTCCCGAGATCTGTCTCAGCCAGCCTGAGAGGCTGCTGTTGAATCCCTCAGGGCGGGGATCTCCCACCTTGTCTGCATGACAAAAGCCTGGCGCCTGGGAGGCGATGCTCTGGTCACCTGGGCAGGGGTGGGGGAAAGACCCGGCCCTGCGCGCGGGCCCAGGTAGCCAGGGATGCTTTGTAGATTGGTCGGTTTGTAGCCAGTATTGGCAGGTTCG
>NW_005843815.1:38949-39983 GCF_000455745.1 Alligator sinensis | reverse complement strand
GGGCTAGTTCATGGCTGGCCCCCAGCAGCACCAGCTCCTCCCTGTGGGTGCCCCAAGCTGGTACACCGTACACCTGTACGGTGTGCACTGCGGACCATGGACACTGGTGGCCAGATGCCATCACTGATGGGGAGGACCACATCAAGCCACCAACCCCGGACTCATGATACGCGCGGTGCTGGGGGAGAGGGCCCTTCCAGCCCCAGTCCCTGCCCATGTCCCTGGCAACAGCCCCTGCCCCTGCACCCTCTGCCTGCCTGCCTGCCCCGCCAGCACTCCCCAGGCCCCGGGTCATCCCCTCCCACCCCCACAGTGTACAGAGAGACAGGGCACAGTTTCAAACTTTATTGATCAGCCCTTTCTCCCACAGCTCAGTGGGCATGGGCCTTTCCCACCCCGAGGAAGACAGTGATGGCAGCAGTGATGACCTCCTCAGTAGCAGGGGCAGGGAGGTGTAGTGGGGTGCCATAATCCTTGGTGGATCTCCCAGTCTTCCCAGACCTTCTAGCTCATTGGAGGTTTGTGTTTACTGTACAGATACAGTACTTGAAACCGAGTTCAAGGTGTGTTTTTTTTTTTTCCAAATGCATGCCACAGGATGAAGACGGGAAAAGATTCACGTGTCTTAGTAGATGAACTTCCAACGTGGGTCCACTGATGCACACTAAAACACACCACAATGATTCGCAGCATGCAGTTGTGCATAGAAATAACTCCTACAAACCTGCCCCGGATTTTAACCCTAATGTCTCAGCTGCCTGCAGAGGGTTCGGGATTGAGAGTATGGTCGGGGGTAGAAAGGTAAGAAAGGTTTATTGACTTAACAAAAACACAACTACGTGTAGTAACAAGACAAACAATGACAAACAAAAGCAATTAGCGTCAGCAACTTATCGGCAGTCCCCTCTGATGCTTGATACACAGCAAGCTTCTCTTTCTACAAAGTTCAGCGAAGTCAGGCGTCTCTGATCAGCGCTGTCCAAAGGGTGCTGGGAAGGACCCTGGAATGCAGTTCTTGGGCTCCTCGAGGTCCA
>NW_005843815.1:37374-37841 GCF_000455745.1 Alligator sinensis | reverse complement strand
TCTTCCAGGCAAGGAGATAAGGCAAAGTATGGTGTCACCGCTGCATCTCAGCTGTCGCATTGGTGAAACGAGGATAGTTTGAAAACGGGCAAATATGATCGCTTCATGTGCCAGAACATGCAGCGCTGCCTCTTTTTTTTTAAAACCCTCCTAACAAAAGGTTTTGTTCTTGAGGACACATGTATTAGAAAAACGTTTTTCAAATAATTCATATAATGCTGTTGTTTGTAAAAACACAACCCGTGAGGAACAGACCAGTAAGGTCAGAGCCTAGGGCATTAGTATCGATACAAAGGGAACTGTGTGATTTAAATATTGACTCCTCATTAGTGTCATGCTCTTGGACTAGTTGTCCTGTGGGTAGCGTGCACCTGTTGATCCTCTGGATCACAGTGTATGCCTGAGGGATCACCAGGACCAGCACAACTGAAAAGGTCAGGTTGGGTCTCTGTGTTTCACTGTACAAG
>NW_005843815.1:31991-36202 GCF_000455745.1 Alligator sinensis | reverse complement strand
TAATCACCATCGCACGGGGGGCTTTCTGCTTTGATTAAACATTAAGACAAAAGGTTCTGGATTGTATCAAACTCTGTCTCAAAAACAGGTGGCTTGTAATGCAAAAGCTTATGCAGTGCTATTTTGTAGAAACGCTGAGCTCCCAGAACTCCACTTGGGAGTCGACAGAGAGCTGTCATGGCTTGGCCTTTGTGAACGTGGGGTCCCAAATTTCCCTTAGATGTCTGTGCTACCTAGAGAAAACATGTTTCCTAAAGGATGTTTCCCAGCTCCCTGTCGCATGTCAGGCTTTTCCCTGTGTTAATAGGATGTTGCCTGAACAGAGAGGTTTGGCATTAGACCCCGTTTTTTCAAGCCCTGCCAGCCTTTTAACTCATCAGTATTCATGCAGGTGTCATCGCACCTGCCACATTTGAATGACCGTGTTGATAAGTGTGTGACAGAAATGTATTGGGACTGAAACCAGTGCAACATTGGTAAGCTCTTGAAAGAAAGGATCGGATAAAAGGGAGACACCTGCTAACGTACACATGTTTTGAACTGGACCGTGTGAAACATGTCTGCTTGAGATCCCCATTCCTGGTATATCGATCGCATGTCGTTTATATCAAGAAACAGGAGTCCTTCAACCTATCAACCTGTAACTATGGGCCAGCTGGTGGAGCCTTGCCCTTCCTTATCCCTCATCCCCCAAGTCAGTTGTTGCGGACTGCTTGCAGCGAGAACGTGCTTGCCAGTCAGAGTAAGGACGTTACAGTTTGGGGCGGCAGGGAGGTAGATTCAGCCCCCTCAGCGTATGCTGCCAGAATGCCTTTTCCAGGACGGGTTTTAAATAAGGTCTTTGAGATGGAGACCATCTTTTGGTGACCTGTGTGTACAGCACCAAGCACTGGAGAGTCCAGATGTCCGAATTGAGCCCCAAGAGGTGATGTACGGAGGGTGCATGGGGTTGCACGTGCACCCCCTGAGAGGGCCGATCCACCCCTGACAGGCTGTGCTCCCCACTTAGGTGACAGGCAGGGCGGGAGCACCAGTGCCCTCCCTGCCAGCATCGGCGCCAGATGAAGCACCGTGGCCACTTTTGTGAGTGCCATAAATTGGCCGTGGGGGGAGTTTGGCTGCTGACTGGTCGCTGTGGGGGCGCATGTGCCCCCCTGACTAAGGTGGCACCGGTCGCCCATGTGAGCCCCTCAGCTTTACTCAGCTTTAGTGCAAACCACGAGGCGAAAACAAGTGACATTTCACCAGCCTTCATTCTTGCAAGCTGGTAGAAAAGGTGGATACTTGCAGCACTTTTCGTACGCATTGCAAAAATGTCATCAAGAGGCATGCCCAAAATACCTGTAGTGCTCAAGTCGGGCACTTCATGCATAATTAAAGGAGCATGTCCCCTGAGAAGGGACTTGGACAAAATGTTCGCTCCTGCTAGCAATCAACTCGAAACAATATGGCAGCAGCTCGTTAACAAATAAGTGCCCTTTGTGTCTTCCACCGGTGTCTTCCACCGCTGTTGTGGAAGACTGTCAGGGACTTCCTCGTGCAGTTTATCTTTCTCGCAGAATACAGGGAAGTAATAGGCCAGTGCCATAGAAATAAATCCACCGACTGATTTAGATAGCATGGCCAATTAAATAATTGATTTTAGCTTTAGAAATGTGTTTTATCATCACAGTTTCCATGCTGCCACCCCTGCAAAGGTTACTGTGTACCCTCCAGTCATCTCACAATAAATAAACATGACGGCATGCTCTGTCAAATGTAATAACTCGGGCTCTCTAGACCCTCACAAAGCAACCTGGTTCTCCAAATACGGCCTAATACCTTGGGGCTCATGTAGGGCTTTGAGTCCTTCCACGCATATTAGGGAAGATGCTGAAGTCCAGCTCAGACTCTTTTGCTTTTCTGCCGCTGCTGCCACAAAGGACAGAGCTCACAGGTGGAGGGAGATTCTTCTGGGGTGGTCTCCCGCAACAATAGGCTTCCTTAATATTGTCCTTCCCCCTACTGGTATACTGCTGATTGTCCAAGGTGAGGTTCTGCTAGTACTCACGGCTGTACACCGTCCGATAAAAATCCTTTGCTACGGCCGCACGAACTACAAGTGCAGCAGTCACGGCTTTCTACGGTTTGGACTTTGGCAGATACCATGCCATTGAGCGCCCTAAGGAGTCTGCCACCCGCCAGTGATGCAGCGTGCATAGGGTTGCTTTAAGAGTCTGTTGTTGATTACGAGGTTTCTGGGTATTCCTGAGGCTGTCTGGCAAATGCCTACTGTTCTCTGCTGTTTCCACACAAGGTCTCTGAAGAATGAGGTTTTTCCACTCTTCCCAAACAAGACCTGTTCTAAAAAGGTGGCAGCCATGCAAAGGCTGAGCAGAGGAGCAGCTGACAAAAAGCGCATGCAAAGGCTGAGCACAGGAGCAGCTGTCAAAAAGCAAAGGACTCTGTGGAAGAGCCTATAGCTGGGATGAGGGTTATATACTCTAATTTACAGTTTGGCATAATCTAGTACCTGTGGAATAAACCTGCTGGATTCAGAAGGAAGCTGGAAGTGCTAGCAAAGTGCAAATGCATCCCAACATTACACGAGCCGGTGGTGTATTACAACTGGGTTGATGAACTCAAACATTACCAGGGAACTTTACCCTGCTGTCAGCCGGTGCTGCTGATTTGTGCACATTGGTGCCGTTGTTGTTCTGGCCTAACTTGTGTTTTATTGGCCGAGCTTGTTGTGACTCGATGCGCTGCTGGCTGGGAGAGGCAAAGGGGGGTTTTGGTAAGCAAATCAGGATGCATCTCTCTGGGCTGCACTAGCAGCCAAACCTTAGTCCCAACCAAGTACCGAGAGCCCCCTGCATGTTGCCTGCACAGGTCCTTTGAAAATGTGCCCATACATTTACTTGGAAAATGTTAGCCGGGATACCTGCTCTTGAAGCTAGTGCTGAGTCATGCAACTCCAGCACAAGGCTCAGAACACGTATCGCTTACCTTGAAACCCTAGCACCTGGGGTCACGTGCGTGTGTTAAGTCTCAGTTCACTTGTAAAATAAGAAGGAAGCTGCTAGCTCTTTGGGAAGCTTGAAAGTGTGACCCAAGTGCACGTTTGGGATTTGGAAGACAGGGAGCAGAAATAATCAAAAATGCATTTGGCTTGAAAAGAGAGAGGGATTACGGGGGAAACTCTGAGGTTGGTGGAAGGGAGGGACTGACTTCTGATCTGAGTTTGGCACTATTTTGAAAAGCTGCCCTTGTCTAGGTGCCCTACTGATATCTAAATGCTTTTTGGTTCCCGTTTTGCTGGGCCCCGAGCTGCTTGGAACATCTGGCCTTGCAGCACAGACAGGAATCTCTCTCTCTCTCTCTCTCTCTCTCTCTCTCTCTCTCTCTCTCTCTCTCTCTCTCTCTCTCTCTCTCTCTCTCTCTCTCTCTCTCTCTCTCTCTCTCTCTCTCTCTCTCTCTCTCTCTCTCTCTCTCTCTCTCTCTCTCTCTCTCTCTCTCTCTCTCTCTCTCTCTCTCTCTCTCTCTCTCTCTCTCTCTCTCTCTCTCTCTCTCTCTCTCTCTCTCTCTCTCTCTCTCTCTCTCTCTCTCTCTCTCTCTCTCTCTCTCTCTCTCTCTCTCTCTCTCTCTCTCTCTCTCTCTCTCTCTCTCTCTCTCTCTCTCTCTCTCTCTCTCTCTCTCTCTCTCTCTCTCTCTCTCTCTCTCTCTCTCTCTCTCTCTCTCTCTCTCTCTCTCTCTCTCTCTCTCTCTCTCTCTCTCTCTCTCTCTCTCTCTCTCTCTCTCTCTCTCTCTCTCTCTCTCTCTCTCTCTCTCTCTCTCTCTCTCTCTCTCTCTCTCTCTCTCTCTCTCTCTCTCTCTCTCTCTCTCTCTCTCTCTCTCTCTCTCTCTCTCTCTCTCTCTCTCTCTCTCTCTCTCTCTCTCTCTCTCTCTCTCTCTCTCTCTCTCTCTCTCTCTCTCTCTCTCTCTCTCTCTCTCTCTCTCTCTCTCTCTCTCTCTCTCTCTCTCTCTCTCTCTCTCTCTCTCTCTCTCTCTCTCTCTCTCTCTCTCTCTCTCTCTCTCTCTCTCTCTCTCTCTCTCTCTCTCTCTCTCTCTCTCTCTCTCTCTCTCTCTCTCTCTCTCTCTCTCTCTCTCTCTCTCTCTCTCTCTCTCTCTCTCTCTCTCTCTCTCTCTCTCTCTCTCTCTCTCTCTCTCTCTCTCTCTCTCTCTCTCTCTCT
>NW_005843815.1:26986-30636 GCF_000455745.1 Alligator sinensis | reverse complement strand
CTTGATTAGATTAGGGACCCTATGGAGAGGCTGGCCTCTCAGCCCACCTAATATGACCTGCGTATACGAGTTACCTCATGTGTCATATGTAACAATAGGGCAATGTGTTTGTTGGGAAGGACCAGGTCATTTGCTTCGTGAAAATGGTACCACCTGGACTTTGTGCAGCTGCTTTGTGCAGTTCCTTAGGAGCTAAAGGTGGAGTGGTTGCTCTACTGCAATTAAGTAACTGTACTATTGCCCTAAAATGGCCAGAAACTTCCTCTGAGACTATATCTCTCAACTGTACAATACCCACGTCATGGGTATCAGATGTAGACATGCCACAGTTAGAAAACTGGAATGAAGTAAAAAATAAGCTGCAAAGCCTTGAGGCCAAGGCTTGGCAAGGCACTCGGTTGGCTCTCCTTGCTCAAGAAGGTGAGTGAATAATCTATTTGGCTGTCAACGTGCCCGAGTCATGTAAATGGTATGATGTAATCTGTACTATTCGTGTGTCACCAGGTGTCACCTCAGCTACGTGGCTAACCATCTTAAACATCACAGTATTCTGCAGTGCCCTAGTGGCAACAGCTAAATGGTGTTTTAACCTTTGTTGTTGTAAATCTGTTCATGCTATGCAAGTTAAATGTAAAGGTCCCTCCCCGTTCCCCGATGTAGCGCATGTGGTTTTGGCATCTCAGCTGTATCTCTCACAGTGCTTCAGCAAGCAAGGGGCAGAGTGTGACAGCTGAAAATTATGTCTGTGTGATCAAGGTGCTTGCTGAAGGCTCTCTGAAGACTATATCAAGTGTTTTTTTCTATCATTTGTTTAGATATTAAGCTATATGTCATTGCTAAGACCCTAATTAAAGTTTAAGATGTAGTAAGGCCTTGTATCAAGTAAGGCCTAGTCAATTTAGCAAAACCTGGAAGTACTAAGGCCCTGTGGCGTAGTTAAAATTAACCTTATCAAAGAAATGCAAGGCTTGTACTGCTATTGCTCAGTCTAAGGACAGTTGAAGCAAAAAGAATCTGAGTGGCTGTAAGTTATCTGCACGGTTCAGAAGTTATAAATTGACTGAAACATCCAGAAATCATTCAGAAGGAAGAGACAGCTCCATGAAAGGGATTAATTAACCATTGACCTGGATTGGTGGGCCTGTGGATCTCGAGGAGCCCAAGGACCGAACGCCAGGGTTCTTCCCGGCGCCTCTCGGACAGCGCCGATCAGAGGCGCCTGATTTTGCTGAGCTTTGCGTAAAGAGAAACGTGTCTGGCATCGGAGGAGACTGCCGATAAGTTGCTGACATGAATTATTCTCGTCTGTCATTGTTTGTCTCGTTACTACGCGTAGTTGTGTTTTTGTGAAGTCAATAAACCTTTCTTACCTTTCCACCCCCGACCATACTCTTAATCCCTAACCCTCTGCAGGCGGCTGGAGCAGTCTTCTCATGCTGTTCTCCCCTTCCCTTGTATCCGTTATTATAACAGAGCCTCGTAGCATCCTACAGGAGAACCTGAACAACCGTGTCTGGGAAGCCTGGCCCATGCAAGCTTCCCTGTCTCATTCCAACATGCGTGTCTCATAGCTGGGTGTGTGGGAAAGCAGATGTGCAGTTACGGTCCCGGTGGCGGACGGTGTATGCTCTTTGCTAGACTTTGCTAAAGGCTCCCTCATTTTCCTTAGTCTTAAACATGTCAGAGTCACTTCTGTCTGTGCACCATTTTGTCCTTTCATAATATATTTTCAGAGTCGTATTTTACTAGAGGCCCCAACCAAGGCTGGAGCCCATGCCACCGTAGTGGACTCAAACCTCGGTCAGGCCATGCAAAGCAGCTTTGAAAGGCTGGCTGAACCCGAGCGAGGAAGAATTGTTTCTGAGCCGGGGATTCCTCTGGTCATACCAGGACTTTGGGTAAGTTTGCATGCAAGCAGCTTCCTAGCTTTTGAGGAGGAACGGGTCTGGCTGAGAGACAGGGGGTTGTCCTGGGCGTCTCTGCACCTGTCACCCAGAGCTGTTGGAGTGGTCTCTTGAAGGACCCCAGCTACCAAAGGTAATGAAAGTCACCTTTGGGATGTTGGACTGTTGCTTAGCTGGCTTAATAGCCCGACAGCTACATTGGGAAGAGAGAGGGCACTGCTTGAGGGCAGCTTGGCACCTTTCATTCCCAATCCAGCTGAGACCAGCTTGTCTGCAGATCTGGCTCCGAGTTTCTACCGAGCCTTTTGGCATGGTCCAACTTCTGGCTACTTTATATTTATGTATCTGGGTTGGTGTTTACCTTTTAAACCTTCGGTGGTGTTCTTCTGTATGAAGCCAAATAAACGGCTCAGTTTATCCCTGATGCCACGGTCTGCTTGTGGGCTTCCTGGTGCTGTTTGCCAGTGGGCGCTTTCTAAGTGGGGGCCGTGAGTGCCCTGGCATCCTCTGCCTTTGTGGCAAGCAGTTGCGGCTGAGACATAAAGGGACAGTTGATCAAGCTGATTAACTATGGTCTGATAAAAGATATCAGATTCACCCAAAGAACCTTGCTCATTTATAAAGAACACCTTCTTTTTTTTTCCTCTTTCAGTGCAGCCCTGCTCCATTTTCCCTACTGTTCTTCCTACCGTCTCCTCCAAATGCATTTGTGTGGGCAGATGATACAGCAACAGTTAAACGACACTGGTGGCAGGAGCGACAAGTGAAAAGCGAGTGCTGTGGGTGGCAGGTAAAATCAGCCAGGTACCAGATGCGGCGGAGAGATGCTGTGAGGCTCTTTGAAGTGGTAGAAACAACAAAGTCAAAGCCTCTCTTACTGAAAGCGGCAGGGCAGGAAAGGCGCTGTCAGAAGGGTGAAGGCGTAACTCGGCCGAGGTCACACAGCAAATAGTACACCACATCCTGAATGCAGCGCAGCTCCAAGAAGCACGGGCTTTGTGCTTACACCACTGGATTGTGATTTAGGAGCTTCAAGGTTGGTTCTTGGCTATGCCATATATGTCCGCCGTGACTTGGATAAGGTACTGAAAGTCCAAACCTGAGCTAAAGGGGAAGCACCACGACCACTAAGGCGGTTTCCTAGTTGCTGAGGAGGTCCGCTTTCTTGGCAAGGGGTAGTACCTTGACCGAGGTCAGGCACAGTCTCCCACTTTCTCTTCCAATGGGAAGATCTTGGCTATATGCCCACTTTATGGAAATGGGAGACTCCTCCCTAGTTTGCCCGTGTGGCTGAGGGCAGGCGAAACTGAGAGGCATCCGGACCCTGAGCCTCCAAGATGGGCCTGCACGTAGGATGTCTGCCAAAGGATTTGGAAGCATCCGAAGCCCCAGGCAGAGGTGGAGGATGTTTGCTATTAGTAGGGCCACATGTGGTTCTTGAATGACTCATGGGTTTGGAATTGATTTGCCTGATTTGCTTGGAACGTGAAAAATGTTCCTTATCGTCGCGCCGCCCCCCCCCCCCCCCCCCCAAGCCCAAGCTAAAATATTTTGGCTGTGCTGGCTGCTTCCTTAGCCCCACATGTCTGTGCGCATGTCTATGTGAGATGTGTGCTTCCAAGCTAATTAGTTCTGCAGTAAAATCTCAGCATCTACGCACGTGGCCCTATAAGGCTACAGTAAAGTAACCAATGCCGCCAGAAAATAGTATTTGTAAACACAGGTAATAGCCTGTGGCGGGGTTGT
>NW_005843815.1:26464-26914 GCF_000455745.1 Alligator sinensis | reverse complement strand
GGAAAAAAAGCTGGCCAGGACCAGCCTTGGGCTGGCAGGCTCAGTCCCCTGGTTCCCTGCCAGCTGGGGCTGCTCCATCCTGGCTCGATGGGCTGCGGTCCTAGGTGCGCTCAGGCAGTTGAATGGCACGTGTAGTTGCACCCAGCATTCCTCGCCTGCAAGCTGGGGATGACAAAGTTCCCTCTTGCCACCCGCTTTGTCTTTAGCGTGTCAGTTCTTTAGGGAGGGGACAGCCTTTTGCAGTGTGAATGTCCGCTGATATATACACCAGGATCTTAACTGGGGGACAGCAGTCACTCCTGTATTTTAAAAAGCACAAAAGATCTTTGCTAAGCTCAGGTGCCCTCGAGAGGTTTGTCTGCTGAAGCGTCGCTCAGGAGAGCTGAGCCCAACGCCTTTTTCCCCAAGCGAGTCGACTTTTCTTTTTAAATCAGCCATTTTGTTCCTTCC
>NW_005843815.1:22001-23123 GCF_000455745.1 Alligator sinensis | reverse complement strand
CCGGCGCTGAGCCCACCCAGACTGGCCCTGGACCACGGGGGCTGCCGAGACCCGAGTACAGAAGCACCCCCTCCTTGAGTGTCTATCTTCTGTGCGGCATCCCCTCATGCACAGCGAGATGCACTGAAGCTGTGCGTGCGCTTGTAGATCATGTAGCAGGTGATGGAGGCCCTGGAGGGCTGCGTGCAGGAGCTTGAGGAGGAGGTATGCTGGTTGCGCACCATCAGGGCCCAAGAAGATTACAGCCACAGCTACCGCCAGGCCCTACTCCAGGGGAACAGGGGAGGAGTATTCAGGAGGTAAGTATCCCCACCCCTAGGAGGAGACGCTGGGCAATGGCAGCAGGGGACTCTCTCCCAAGAGATATGGAGTAACCTATCTGCCATCTGGACCATGTAGCCCAAGAGGTCTGCTGGCTCCCTGGGGCCCAAATCCAAGAGGATCCCTAGGCTCGTCCATCCTACTGACTATTACCCCGCGCTCCTCATCTACTTGGGCATGGACGACGTGGCGAGGGGTAAACCTGACAGGGACACGAGTGACTGCAGGGCCCTGGGGGCTGGGCTCGAGGGACTGGGGGCTCAAGTCATTTTCTTTTCTGTGCTCCCTGTTGCAGGCCACGGGGCCAGGAGGGAAGGCTGCATGGAAGTCGTCAACAGAAGCCTCCGACAGTGGTGTGACCACGAGGGGTTCGCTTTCTTTGACTCCAGCATGCACTTCAGAGAGAGACGACTCCTAGGAGAGGTAACGCCCTGTTCTCAGCCAGGGTGGCCCATCGACTGGACAGGGCTTTAAACTGGCTTTGCTGAGGGATGGGGATGAATGTAGCAGGGGAAACTGGAGAGGTACCTGGGGGGTCAGATGTCAGGCGGCTTATAGCGTGTCATAAATCCCAGGTCTACGTTTACTCCAGGGATGTACTTTGTAGCTGTGCCTTTGAGAGTTGTGCCGAGCTGCTCGTTGGTATGGCAAGTAGATAAAATTCCTTCCCTGGAGGTGTCACATGGCAGGCAGGGAGGTAACTTGCTGAGGAGGGCTGGCCCGCCCATGCCTGCGGCACCTATGGCCACAGGGGGCACTGCAGCCGAGGGGACCCGTGTGGCTGGCGAGCTCTGCCGCAGG